>NC_142947.1:19146883-19191883 GCF_046866305.1 Octopus bimaculoides
AAAAAACAGAAAGTATGTATCTTTAAGAATTTTATCCATCACCTCACCACTTTCAAAAAGCTACACACTTCCAATGTTTCACTTTTAGCTTTTTGGAAAGTGGGGAAGTTACTTCAGAAATAATGTCATTTGCCTGTTGTTTGTAGCATGTCAGGTTTTCTGGTGGTGGTCTGGTATTTTTTAAGTTTGCTATTTTAGTAGAATTCTACACATGCGGGGAAACATCAGACAAAAGTGAAAGAGAGTAGGTGATGGGTGGGTGAGGTGGGGGAAGGGGCATTGAATGTTTCTTTAAGAAAAATTAAGCTATAAAAAATATATGCATTTCCCAGATTTGTAATCTGTATTTTTCTCCGTAGATAAAAAAATTAAAAAAAAAAAATAAAAAAAAAAAAAAAAATCGAAAAAGTTACAAATTAAGAAATTGTGGTGGGGACAGGGATGAAATTAAAATTTTAAAAACGTGATCTCTGGACAAAATTGTATTAACCCCCTTTTACACGATGAAACAATACATAGTTTGTGATCCTTCTTAAGAACAGAAAGCACTTTCATGCAAACCCATGCAAACTGTACCCTCCCCCTTCACTTTTAAACAAACAATAACTTCCATTATGCCATTAACTATATATCAGCTGTGCCAATTCTGCCCATAAGAAAGAAGCAAATAATACAATGTGCGTGTAGGGCATAACACCCGGGCAACGCTGGGATGCATTGCTAGTGTGTGTATACACACACACACACACACACACACACACACACACATATATATATATATATATATATATATATATATAGAAATGTACACAAATATGTACATATTCACACACAGATATACAATACACACACACATGTATACTACATGTATTTGTATATAATATGCATTTATATATAATGTGCATCACTATTTATGGACAATGAAATGTCAGAAAAAATATATCTCCTGTATAATACACACTGGTATATATTTAAAGTAATCTTTCAGGAAGGATAGATAATTAAAGAGAAACCAGCAAACTTTAGAAAACCTGAAAAAATAACTTGGCTTTCTGAATTACCAGAATAAATATATAAATATTTCAAAATAGGTATATCATAATGCTAGCTAACTTTTTTGTTTTAATGTCAATACTGGTTTTGATTTTCTAAAATTTGAACACTGAAGATTCTGTGTTAGACATCATTACATCTTGTAATATAGAGTTAGCCTTACAGCTAACTATATATTACAAGAGCTGGTAGAATTGCTAGCATGCTAAGTGAAATGCTAAGCAGTCTTTACATTCAGAGTTCAAATTCTGCCAAGGTTGACTGGCTTTCACCTTTTTGGGGGTCAATAAAATAAGTACCAGTCATGTACTGAGATCAATGTAATCAACTTAACCCCTCCTCTGAAATTGCTAGGCTCATGCCAAAGTTTAAAATCAATATAGAGTTAGCTGTTTTCAATCTTGTTTGATTCTTATCATAAGACAGACATTCACTCTATTCATGAATTTCCCTTCCAAAACATTTGAATAACTAATTGTATTTTTGCTTACTTTTTGTAATGAGTTACTTTTTCTATAGAATAATAAAATATCTTACTTGCAACAATGCTAGCTTAAGTTACCAAGACATGTTTTAGATTTGTATTGAGAAACAACAACCATAATCTACAAAACTCTATTTCAAGTAATATACTTATTAGTTTCAGTTATGTGAACAGAAGAACAAATGTTTAAGTAGGGATTTTTTAAAAACCCTTTTAATCTCTGTATTTTGTATTTTAACATTCTTTGGATTACATTTTAAACATTTGATGTCTAGAAACATTTATTTTATTTTTAATTTAAAAGAAAAACATTTGTAAATTATGCAATCTATATCATTCCATATAATATTGTACATATAATAAACAATTTTAATATATTAAATGGTGACTGCCTATTATATAAGTATGTTCATGTCTGTGCCTTATATGTAAATGTGTGTATATATGTACATATGTTTACACTATGATGATGATGATGGTAATAAATATTTATTGTCAGAGTGTGCTTCGCTCCTTCTGCATTGCTGAAAATTACTTGGTGGTTTTGTAATAATAACAAAAATTTCTCCCTTCCCCCCTCTGCACTAGCAGTTGTGTACTCATGAAGGTTTTACAAGACTGAAGGAAATTGTAATTGTAATCCATGCAGCAACCAATACCTGCTTTCAATATGTACAAGGACTCGCTGCCACCAGGCAAATGACTGCAAAAGTCTTTCCAGATGTTGAAAACATTACCCCCAACAACCCTCTCAGGCTTCACAGGTCAACAAGCTTAAAGCTTTCACAATCAAGGTTGGCACAATGAAAGGTAGGTCTGGTGATATTGTTGAAATGCTCAAGCAAAGGCATGTAGATGTGTGCTGTGTGCAAGAGGTACAATGAAGTGGAGCCTCAGTTAGACTGCTTGTGGGCAAGGAGCATAGAGATAAATTTTTTTTGGTGGGCAACAGCAACAGGTTAAGCAGTGTAGGTATTCTTTCAGCAGAAAAATAGTTGGATAAGTGACTAAGGCAGTCAGGCTGTACAAGAGGATTATTAAGCCCAAAATAGTCTTCTTTAATGTAACAGTGTCATTTATCTCTGTATATGCTTCACATGTTGGACTGGCAGATGTTCAAGACTGTTACTATGAATTCCTTCTGCAGACGATCTCATCATGACTGGGGACTTCAATGATCATGTTGGAAAGCATTCCAATGGATTTCATAGCATGCATGGAGCTTACGGCTTTGGTTCTAGAAATGAGGAGGGAACAAGGATTCTAGAGTTTTATGATAGAAATGATTTACTGGTTTGCAATACTGACATCAAGAGACCTGCCAGCCATTTGATTACTTACCAATCTGATGGACACATTATCCAGATGGACTACAATCTCACCAGAAACAGGGACAGGTAAATGTTCATGAATGCAAAATCCTTCCCAGGTCAGTGGTCAGTGACTTCAGACTTAGAGCTAGAAGGACCCATAGACACAAACCGACATGGAAGGGGAAGTTATGGAAGCTGAAAGATCCTTCAAATAGGCAAAGGTTTAGAGAGGTTTTTAATGAAGCATTTGATGAGGAGGAAGAAGAAACGGAGACATATAACATGGAGGACAACTGGAAGTTCTTACAGGATTATCTACTGAGGGAAACAGACCAAATATGTGGCTGGAGCAAAGCTTCTGCCAGACCAAGGGTGACATGGTGGTACAACAGTGAGGTCAATGGGGCCATAAAAAGGAAGAGATGGGTTTGGAAAGAGAGGAAAAGTGGAGTAGCAAAAAATCATATCAGGTGCCTAAAAAGGAAGCTAGGTGTCAGGTTTATCTAGCTGGCGTAGAAGCTCAGAAAGGAAGAGGCTTGCCAGTGTCTTATAGTGTGAGAATCACAGACTTGAGATGTTCTGGATTACTAGACAGCGTGTCAGAGAAAATCAAGATGTTGAGGGAGAGATGTGTGTATGGATGGATAACGGTATGCTTGCACTTAGTGATTCTCAAAAGAAAGAGGCATAGAAGGCTATTAAATGTGAAGAATGAATGGGAGAAAGGAAGTCTCCCCTATGTGAACCCAACAGAGGGACCAGCTATCCTAGCTGATAGCAGTATGACAGATAAGGCAATTAAAGATATGAAGATAGGGAAATCCCCTGGTCCCCCAGGAGTCACTGCTGAGATGGTTAAAATATCTGGTAGAGTAGGATACAGTCTAGTCACTCACATAGTCTAGTCAGCTGCTACAAGGGTAAGGCAGATGCATTAGATAGAGGCATCAAATTGCTGTGTCAGGTGAAGGTTACATAGAGCATTATAGCCCATTTAATTAAGAACAGAATAAGGCTAGATGAAATGCTGTTTGCCTTTGTGCTAAGGAGAATCACTACTGATATTATTTTCTTAGTCAAAGTATTTAGCTAAGAATAAGCCATTGTACTTGGCATTTGTTGATCTGGAGAAAACCTTTGACAGAGTACTCCACTCTGTGATATGGTGGTCTCTGATGAAACTAGGGATAGGCAAATTTAGTATACAGTCCCCCAGTCCCATCCTATTCACCATTGTCTTCCAGGCTATAGCAGAAGAATTTATGACTGGCTACCCATAGGAACTACTATATGCTGAAGATCTTGTTCACATAGCAGAATCTGTAACAGAATTAGAAAAGCTAAACCTGGAATTGAAGGGCTTTCAAGTTAACTTAAAAACCAATGTCCTAGTAAGCAAGAAAACAAGCAGAACCCTATCCCCTTCAGCTCAATATGAAGGAAAGATGTAAGCAGGAATTCCATTCAGTGTACCTAGTGCAAGCTATGGACAAACAAAAGGTGCCTATTGTCCCCACCAATTACCTCCTTTCTGCACCTTCTTCCCTGTGCTATTCTCCATCATTGCTTTATCTGCTATCATCCTCAACACCTTCACATATCTACTGCAATCCCCAGTCCCAAGTCTCTCCTAGGTTTCTCTCCGTCATTTGCTAGTCACCTCTATGCTGCCTACTCACTCAGTTCAAACCTTTATATCAGTTTGCCTATTCTCTCCACCCCCAAAAGTCCCTGTAGGGCATGTCCCAACTCATCTCTCTCACTATCGCTCTCCTTATCTTATTTCCTAATTCACTCTCCTTTACTTTTCAACTGGAGTATCCATGTATCTACAGAAAGAACCTATCTCAATCCCTCTATACCATTGATGTCTCAACAGGTACAATTCCAACACACTCAATACTACTACTCCCTCCCAGTTGAGGATATTTTACATTTTTTTGTCTTTTGTCTTGCAAGGTACATGGTGACCCTGTCAGTGATGGTACCACATAAAAAGTACTGTAAATTAGTAGAAATCCTTACTAGACAAACTTAGTAAGGGTGGGCATTAGAAGGGCAACTGTGGATAAAATAATGGCTCAAGAAGTTTCATTCAACCCATGCTAACATATAATGGACAAGGCTTTTGAAGTAGTCTTCTATCACTGGTTATACTCGATACATTATGTATACTCAATGAAATATGGAAAGTGAAGAACTTATTTGTTGAATGTAGCTTAACAGCCAACTATCAATCAGCTGGCTTATACCCAGTAAAAAATCAATCAATTAATCAACTTACCTACGCATCATGATACGTAATTTTAGAAGTATATTTTTGCCACCATGAGTAATATCATACATAGACTACTCAGAATTTAACTTTTATCAAATTTCTTGATCCTCATGCAAAATGATGAAATGAATATTCATTTTTTTGAAAGAAAAATACTATTTGATATATATTTCTTCACCCTCACCCCTGTCTCTATGATGCTTTGTCTCTCACTCTGTGTGTGTGTGTGTGTGCACGCACACATGCAGTGTTCCTTTACTTATTTCCTTTCACCAAGCCTAGTATATGCACTTGTACTTTTCCTGTTAATTTTCTCTGTATTTCTCTTTTACTCTCTCTTCCTTCCTCTATAAATGATATAAAGAGTGACTGGAGAATCAACCAATCAACCAATATTTATATACATATACTGGCTGAAATACCCAAAGCTGCCCAAGTTAATGAGTCAGAGAATTAACAGTAACATTGCAAAGCTCCAGAGTGAGGAAGAGCAGGATATGAAAAACGTGTGTTTATGTGTTTATGTGTGTGTGTGTGTGTGTGTGTGAGTGTGAGTGAGTGAGAGAGAGAGAGAGAGAGAGAGAGAGAGAGAGAGAGAGAGAGGAGAGAGAGAGAGAGAGAGAGAGAGAGAGAGAGAGAGAGAGAGAGATGGGGTGAGAAAAAAGAACGAGTTTGGTTTAATCACAAATATAGTTGTAGGATTTGTGTGTTATGTCATAAATATATGTGTATTCATATTAATAGAGTAAACCTTTTATCTAAATCATTCCTTTTCTTAAAAGTGACAGCATGTGACATACATACATACATACACACACACACACAAACAAACAGTTTTCATAAGTTATCTTCTGTCTACTATGACTTGGCTTGGTAAACTGATAGAAAGCATATGCGTGTGTATCCGAGAATGACAGCTGTATTAATGTTACATCCCATTGCCACTCCATATTTGTTGCTTACACAATTCTGTCTTCCACTTCCCTGGTATCATTCACTCTCCCTGTGCCATTTCATTTCTCTCACAGTAACACTCTTGCACTTCTCAGCTTAGCCAAAAATAGCTCACCCTACCATTACAATTTTATAAGTTATATAAGATATAAGATACACACACTATTATCATCATCCTTTCAACATCCACATTTTAATGCTTGCATGAGTCAGATGGAATCTGTTGAGGCAGGTTCTCTAAAGCTGGATGCCCTTACTGTTGCATCTTCACCTCTTTCCAAGCCAAGTAATTATTCCTTAGTCTATCAAACAACAAACAGCCTAGTGAACTGTGAAATGACACCATGTGAATGAGCAGTTTTTTGTTTTTTTTTTTACAAAATCATGCAACAAGTGAATACATGTCAAGTAGCCCAGACATGTTTTTGTGGATAACTGCAAGTATATTTCCTGTATTGATAGCCAGACTGTTGTTTACAGTCAGTGAAAATATGTAGATGACAGGAAACAAAAAACTCATTCACACACAAACACACATGCATACATGTATAAAATATAAAGGCCGATTGTAAGATGCTTGTGTACAAACAACATTGCTACATAGCAATCATATGTAGGCATTGAATGCAGAGGACATGTGAAGACTGGAGAGGAATGAAGCTAGTATGATCCATTAAATGTACAATGTCAGTGTGCATGTACAACAAAAATTAGGCATAAGGGGTATCAGATACAGTATGCAAGAGAGGAGATTGTGCTGATTCAATCATGTAATTCATTTGAATGAAGGCAGCTGCATAAAGAAGTCTTTGATGAAACTTGTAGAAGAGGGAGACCTTAAAAAGACGAGGACATAGTAGTGGAGGATGATCTCAAAATGCTGAGTTTTATTGGAAGGGATGACAAAGGACCAAGCTGATTGGCGATTTGCTGTGCTTGAGAAGACCCACCCATCACAGCAAATATGATGTTCTAAAAACATTTTATCTACGCTTGTATGTACTCGGCCCTGTCCCTACACCCATTCTGCTCCTTCGAGCATTTCCTCTTCCTACCCTCTTTCCCCAACTTCCATCCCTCCTTGACACATATTACATACTATAACTCTTTGCACAACCAGTTACTGCTTCTCTCCTCCCACTTCTATCCCTCATTCTCATTATCATCCCTTTCCACACTATTTTCATCAATCACCTCTTTTCTGTGCCTCCAGTTATCTCCACTTTTCCCTGTCCATATTTCATCTTAATACCTCTCATACTTACCATTCTCAACACCTTGTATCAGTCAGTCACTACAGACACTTTTATGTATCTCTACATCTCCCTCCCCACCATACAACATCCAGTGGATCATGTATCATCCGATCCACTTCTACCCTCTTACCACCAATACTGGTATTTCCAATCAACCCACACCACCACTCTTCTTCATCACTCACGACATTCACTTCTACCCTCATTTCAAACCATCTGTTATTCTTATAACTCTTTACCCACTCCTGACCCACTGCCTATATCCTCTCTTGCTCCTTCAGGGTTTTATTTTGGCACCTCATCACTACCATCTTATCTTCTCAGCTGCTCCCACCCACCCTTATATATTGCAGAATAACCATGTATTTTAACTATAGCAAGACACCTGTACTCTTGACACCTGGTATAAAGTCACATCTCTCTCTCTCTCTCTCTCTCTCTCTCTCGAATTCTTATCCCACTTAATCAAAGGCTCTTTTCTTTTTTGGTTCTTTTCTCATCATGCAACTTACTTGGCAACTACACATGTGCCAATGATATGGAAACAAAAAAACCCCTATGCACACTGTATAGTGGCTGGCATTAGAAAGGACATCTAGCCACAGAGACTATGCCAAAGCTGACACTGGAACATGATGCAGGCCTGTGGCACACCAGTACCTGTCAAACCTTTCAAACCATGCTAGCATGGAAGACAAATGTTGATAATGATACATAGATATACACGTGCATGTGTGTGTGAAGATATATGTGCATATATATATGTGTGTATAAATAGAGACATCTCTGGCGATACCTTAGGGTACAGGATTTGTGCTAAGGAAAATTGTAAAATAGGAGTGTTATTTTTGAAATACAGTCTGTAATTTCACCCTTAGATAAACTCAGATGAATTTTAATAATTCAAAAACTACACTTTCTTCATAGCCTGTGGAAAATTTCACTTAGTGTATGTATATATTTTCTAAGGTCACAGTGGGTATTTATTCATCTATCTTCTGTCTGTCTGTCTGCCAACCTACTTCCCTACCTACCTAAATCAACCTTTGTCACTACTACTACTACTACTACTACTACTACTACTACTACTACTACTACTACTACTACTACTACTACTACTACCTATCACCAATGCTAAGACAATGCTAACCACTGTCAATACCAACCCATCAACACCTTAATGACCAATCACAACAATAGTATGACCAAGAGAAGCATCTCCATCTAAAATATAAGTTAATCACATGAGATAATGTGAAATCCTAGTGATAAAAAATTGAATGAAGTGTCTTTAATCTTAGATAAAGAACTTTAGATCAATGCATGTTTGTGAAACACACATGTGCATATGCATGTGTGTGTGTTTATATATATATATATATATATATATATATATATATACTCTGACGTAAAACTTTCAGTAAAAATAGTACCAGTCATCTTGTGAAGCTTATCTCTTTATCAGTGGAACCTACTATGGTGACAGAGAGAGTGACAAAAAAGTGTTTTACAAGCTTTTGTCACTTAAATCCAAGATGTACAGATGATTCACTATCATTTGAATGCGAAAAGACTATCATCTGACAAGATGAGGCAATCATTAAGTGTGTGTGTATGTGTGTGCATGTGTGTGATAAATTTAAAAAAATAACAGATGGATAATGTGTCAATCCACTACAGCTGATGCCTTACCATTTAAGTGCCTGATTCACTCAAATCCTGATTATATATATATATATATATATACTGCCCAAGCTCGTCGAAACGCCGGTGTTAAAACGTGGGTGGCTGATGAAGGAGAATGTTCTCTATGTGGCTCGTGTGTTCTCGTCTACGTTTGTTTGCAATGTCCTGTACCCAGATATGCACCTATACATACAGGTGGATGTCGGTATGCACATACCTGTACGTATATATGCATATACTCATTTACTATTTGTTTATATATATATATATATATATATATATATATATATATATATATATATATATATATATACATTCACCACTTTACTGGAAGTGAACTAGATGATACTCCACAAGCAGTAGATATACAGCAACCTCACACACAGGAAATACTATGTATGCAAATACACACATTCACACAACCACATATACATCTGCCAAAAGGTTTTTTTTTTCACTAAGAATCTGTTACATCTTTTGTGCACACATAGATCACACTGAGTATACCTTATGAATTTCCTATTTTTAGTATATCAGACACTGCTATTTCGTACATGGCAACAGAGTCCCATCTTTCCTTCTTATAAAACTTATAAGTTATAAAATCCTAATTTCCTACTTATAAAACTTTAATCTCTCCTAAGTTAACTGCGAGGCCTCTTAATTCTAGGTTTTGTTACAATATTTGGAATT
This sequence comes from Octopus bimaculoides, assembly GCF_046866305.1. Lineage (NCBI taxonomy): Eukaryota > Metazoa > Mollusca > Cephalopoda > Octopoda > Octopodidae > Octopus > Octopus bimaculoides. The sequence goes on from NC_142947.1 coordinate 19,156,601, forward strand.
TCTTAAAGTCTGCTAAAAGGACTAGGTCATCAGCATATAGGAGTTCCTATATCCTGATGTCACAGCTCCGAACACTATGATAAGTAGGTGTGGACAGAGAACTGAAGCTTGATGAACACCTACCTGCACAATACATTTCTCACCAAACTGATTGCAACACTAAACATGGCGGCCATTGTTCTTACAACCCATTCACCAAATGGTTTTTACAGAATACCAGACTCCACTGTGACAATCAGTCATAAATTATCTCCAGATCAGCAGACGCTAATGAAGAAGGCTAAGAGCCTAAACATTTTCCTCCCAATAATCTCACTATAACGAACGCATCAATAGTGTTCCATCTCTTCTAATATATGAATGTCAATATCAATATCATTAGTTCTTTTTTCTTATTGGGAGCTATTGCACTCATAGACTAATGTTCGGAAATGTTGTTTTAGCTTGGTTTCCTATTGCCAGCCACTTTACCAAGTGCAACGAGTGCATTTTCTTGTGGTGCCAGTGCTAAAGAGGTTGACAAGTCCTCAATGAGACAGGGTTAAAGGGATCTCTCAATTCTATACTTTCTCCAGTTGTTTGTCATCCACTTTAGTGTACAGGATACATTTTCTATGGCACTAATATTAGAAGTCCTCAATGAGACAGAATTAAAAGGATCTCTCAACCCTACTTTTCCCCTACTTGCACACCAATCACTTTAGAGGGTGCATAGAGAGGGTGAAGTCTTTCGTTGGGGCACCAGCACAGAAGGGATGTCTTGTAAGTGTACACTCAGTACCCTAAGAAATATACTTTTGTACAAGTAATGTGACACACGCGCGCACACACACACAAAGGCAGCGAGCTGGCAGAAACGTTAGCACGCCGGGCGAAATGCTTAGCGGTATTTCGTCTGCCGCTACGTTCTGAGTTCAAATTCCGCCGAGGTCAACTTTGCCTTTCATTCTTTCGGGGTCGATTAAATAAGTACCAGTTACGAACTGGGGTCGATATAATCGACTAAATCCGTTTGTCTGTCCTTGTTTGTCCCCTCTCTGTGTAGCCCCTTGTGGGTAGTAAAGAAATAACACACACACACACAGAAAGCACAACACAGGAGGAACAAAGCATGATGAATACGGTATTAGATACAGGCTCGAAAAGTTGAAATGAGGTATTGTAATATTTTACATGTTAGTCTTGCATCAGAAAAGAGAGAGAAATATAGGGAGTCAGAAATAGTGAGTGCAGTGATAAAAAAAAAAAATTCAGAATAACAGAAGAAGAAGAAGGTCTGAAAACAAGAGAGAAATGTTGTTCTATGGGGGAGTTAGAACAGGGAAATAGTGTAGGCTATGTGTTGGTGGGGTGCATGAAAGTATATAGATGTGTAGAGGTGTGTAAATTTGGTTGCATTAGTTGTGTGTGATTAAAAGTACTGATGAAGCACTGTAGAACAGCTGAAAGTAAACAGCATTTTGTGCATGTATATACATAAAGAACAGTATGTAGGAGAGGGAAAACATTTTTTCAGGTGTGTAGCTAAGAGGAAAAGACTGAAAACAGTTCAAGAAACTGAAAATCCAACACAAAATAAAAGAAATCCTAAGTGTTTGAGATGGTAAAATTCCAAGCATTCCCAGATGAGATTAAAAGTTGAAAGATGGTAAAAGTCTGAGGAGAAGGAGTAAAAGTCCAAGAAGGTGAAATACCATTGATGCAAGAATATAGGAGTGTGGTCTACTACATGTTACTGAAGTAATGGAGAATGGCCAATGGAAGAGAAAAAAAAAGTGACTATTTGTTGTTTTGTTTTTTCGATAGAATGGACAAAAGAGGAAGAAAGTGGCTGAATGACATAAACATGGCTGAATGTGTTAATATTAGAAGGAAGTTAAATCAGCAGAAGTCAAGAAGTAGCAACAAGTGGGTGTATCATTTTTTATGGTACAAATGGGAACAAGTATGGTCAAAAAGTGTGTGTGTGTGTGTGTGTGCATGTAAAATCTACAAAACAGCAGGTAAATAACTGTATGAAGGGTGTGGAGACAAAGGAGGGGTATGGTGTAGATGGTGGAGTGAAGTGCAAAGAGGTGGGAGGGGTGGGGCTCAGACTACAGTGGAGAATGGAAGAGAGGAGAGAAGAAGTACAGATGTGTAATTCTAAAGCAGACAGAGGAGAATTAAAACCAAAAGATGTTTAAGTTTTTAGAAACTTAGAGGAGCGTGTTGTGCTCCAATGTCCGCTTTGGTATGCTTTCTGTGGATGGATGCTCTCTCTTAGTAACTCGGTGCTTTCTATGTGGCACCAGTACTCCTGAGATCACCATGTAACTCACAAGACTTAAGAGGCACCTCAACTGAGTGTGAGTATAATAGAGAGGGGAGGTGACATTATGCTAGGTGTTTGAGAGATTAGAATATGATAAACAGATCAGAAACAGGTTCTTGCTGTAGAAGAGACACCTTGCAGCCCCATGTTATATAAGTGTGGGTTGGCAGTAATTGAGGTGGAGCTGGAAAGAAAGATAGAAATGGTGGTGACAAAGTGTGCTTTCCATATACTAGAATGTGTGAGGAGTTGAGAAATGGTTATAGATGGGGCGAGAGGTGAATGTAGTGAATGGTAATCAAGGGTGGAGGAGTAGTCGATGATAAATAGAAGTTTGGTAAAGGTGATAAGAATCTGTATACAATAATAGCTAGTGCCACACATCGAGTAAAAGAATGCTATGCACATAATGAGAGAAAGAATAAGAGAGACAGAAAGAGGAGATGGAATAAATGACAGAGTATTTATGGGAGAAGCTATGCAAATGAGTAATGAGTAAAAGTTGTTTTGTAGACAAAATATAACTGTGATTAACATATTCCTGTTTGAATCTGCTAGAACACATTAAAAATTAATATGTATGTCATTGTTTTGCTTTTATTTGATTTTATTTTAAGGCAATAAATATTTTTCTTTTGAAAATTAGTATTCATTTCATGATTTTGTATAAGCATGAAAAAAGTTGATAAAAGTTGAATTACAATTACAGTTATGTATGCCATGTTTTATGATGTTACCCACGATTGCAAACATATACTTCCAAAGTTACCTGTTATATGAGAGGAAAATATATGGAGAGATAATGAAAAAAAACAGAAAGGAAAGAATGTGTAGGGATTAACAGTTCAACATGATGTATGTGTGTGTGTGTATACATATATACACATATTTATATGTATAAACTCATCCCATAAAAAAAATGCCTGAATATTTGGTAAGAAAGAAAAGATCTCTAAATTACATATTTTATTAAAATTCATTAACACAATATGATTATCGATGTCCTCCTTGCAGCAAATATATACTCCTTTATGCTATTTGCGTAAAATTTTGTGGAGTTTGCCAAAAAGAAATTTGGAGAGGGTAGATTCCACTTTTTCATATGTTTTAAGAACTACTCCATCAAAGTGATTGCATAAACTCCAAAATAGGCAGTAATCAATGAATAAGAAGGTTGTAGAATTTTTTCCTGGATGAGGTTTTCCATCTTTTCACATGTAATCTTTGCTGTTAGAGACTGTGAATTATCTTGATGGATTTGTGTTTCACCGACAAAGGCCTCTTTACCTCCAGAGCCTGTAATTGTTTAGAAACAGCTCAAAGTGAATCACACCAATATAATTTCATCAAACTCTAACCAACACTTTCTTAGATGGAGGTCTTTTGGAGTTGTTGTTTAGCCATTTCACCTTCACAAAGCTATTGTATGCATCACTTAATATTCTTGTAAAAGATCCCTTTTTCATAATAAACTGTCTAAAAATAGTGACAAGTGTACATGAGAGTGTAGAAAAGTACAAATGTCAACTTGAGCTGCATGGTTGTGAAATTAAAGGGAATCTATTTTCCCAGTTTAAGCACCTTTTCAAGGTATTGTAGATACTGGTGAATTGTTGAATGACTTAAATTAAGCTTCTGGGCTAATTCTTCAACTATAACACACTATTTCAATTAACTATAGAACAAAAAATGGACTATATACCTGTTGTAACTTGGTTATCTATAGTCCAATGATATTTTGAAATTACAATTCCTTCTTCAGATCTTATATGCTGGATCTTTATAGCAGAGACTCCAGAAAATAAGATCTGAAGAAGGAATTCTAATTCCGAAATATCATCGGACTATAGATAACCAAGTTACAACAGGTATATAGTCTATTTCAATTAAGTTCTGACAAAAGCAGGTCCTCGTTAAACTGAAAAGGATCACCTATTCATGGGACATCTTGTTAAGCTGACTCTCCTTTCCTAAACCTTTCAAACTTTTTTCAACCAGTTCTTTTATTTTAATAGTTTTCCCCATGAACATCATGAATATTTCGAATTACTTCTGCTGCATTATTGCATTCTGTGAACTCAGAAATGGCCCATGGACATGTCCGTCTTCAGCATAATGGCATAATGGCTAATTCATAAATTACTACTTGACAACTGCACAAGGTCAGACTTAAAGATATCAAATTTCAAACATTACTTATGGAATTAATTGATATATATGTTTGTATGCATATGTGTGGAATAAGGCCAGGATGGAGCTGAGAAAAATATAGTCCAAATGAGGACTCAATGCACGTGTTGGATTGAGGAAATATCTTTATAAAGAGTAAAAAGCCATATGTAGAGCTTATATTAGCTTAATGCATCAAGCAACAATAATGACTAGACTCAGATCACCAGAAGCATATTATGTGTGCATTTATACATGTCCACAATATGCTAATTAGTTAGATCTGTCTGGTGCTCCATATTTCAATGCAAGCAATCATACAAGCATGCACGTGTGTGTGTGTATTGGTATGTTTTGGTTAATTTTGACCAATGACAGTATTTTGGCTTATGGTTGGTTCTAATGCTTGTGTGTGTGTGTGTGTGTGTGTGTGTGTGTGTGTGTGTGTGTGTGTGTGTGTGTGTTTGTTTTAGTTCCATAGTGGTATTTTATGCTCGGTTGGTTAGTGTGAGTTTGAGGAGGTATATACAGGGTGGGTGTTTATTATGGATGTGCATATATGTATGGGAATACAGGTAAGTATGTATTTATGAGTGTATGAGTGTATGTGTGTGTGTGTGTGTGTGTGTGTGTGTGTGTGTGTGTGCTAGTTTTTGGGCAAAATTGTTTGTAAGCATTGTTGTCAGACATGTATGCAGAAAGACAGAAAAAACAATCTTAAATAGATCAATTAAAAAAATGGGATAAGGAGAAACTTTGGGAAAAGATATATCACAGTCCTTGGAGTCAAGTGTGGGGCTGTCGGTTTGATCTTGTGTGCATGTCTGTGTGTGTGTGTGTGGGGGGGGGGAATGTGTGTGTTACAGGATGGTCATTAAAGTATATGTTTAAGGATAGAGAAATTGGTCAATAAATGCATATCTTTTGTTGTGTATTTATGCATGTGCTAAGTCTATAGGATGTATTCATGTGTTAGTAAGTTTATGTGTGTACATGTGTGGGCTTTGATTTGGTGAGTATATAAGTTAGTGAAGGTAGTGTTGTGGCCAATGTTGATGTTGTGTGTGTGTGTCTGCAAATATGTCTATGGATCTGTAGAGATGTGTAGATAGTGTCAATCTGTGTGTTCGCTTGAGTTAACTTGAGTTTAACAGTGTGTGTGCATGCAAATATACATGCATGAAATTGGATATTTAATTGATATATGGATGCATGTGTTTGTGTACATATGGGAATTACTCGCATATATATGCATATACACATTTATTTATATTTTGTGTGGGATAGCAGCAGTGGGAGCATTCATACATTGGGGGTTTGTATTATTAATCAAAATATGTCTGTGTGTCTTATGTGCATATATGGTTTGTATATGGATGTGTGTTGTCGTTGTCGTCGTCATTGTCATATCCACTTTTCCATGCACACACGTTTGGGAAAGAATGTACTGAGACATATTTTTATCACCAGATGCCCTTCCTGTTGCCAACTTTCACCTGTTTCCAAGTAAGGTAAATATTTCCCCAAGACCAGACTTATTTACATGGAAGATTGGAAACAAATAACACTTCTATTAGTGAAAACTAACCACAATGAAACTTGAGCATGCATACACAATCTGTAATGTTGGAAGACATATCAAATGTATTCTGAATATGCACACATACACACACAATATGCCCTGAATGATGAGTCTGATCCTCTCTATATTGTTCCTGGCTCCATGAAACAGTCGAGCTCTTAGGAGGATTGTTTGCTGAAGAACAAAGTGGCTTTCATCCTGGATGCAGCACAATCAACCAAATATTCACTGTACATGAGGTCTTGAAGAAACTGCGGGAATATTGCCAAGAGGTGTATGCTTGCTTTGTAGACCTTCAAAAGACATATGACTGCATTCTGCAGGACACGTTGTGGAGGGCTTTGCAAGAGATTGGGATTAATGGACAACTTCTGGTTGCCATGAAGTCACTATATAAATGGTGTGTTTGGGTAAATGATGCTAAGTTGAAACTTTTAAAGTGGCTGCTGGAAGACAATGGTGCACACTGTCACCTCTCCTTTTCATAGTTTTTATGACCTGGAGACATGTGTAGCCATTGTGGAAGTGGTATCACAATTAGATTAGTTAGCTGATATTTGGAGATGACATGGTGCTACTTGGCTCATCAGAAGGTGATCTCCAGCATGCACTGAATGGGATCACTGCTAAGTGCTGTTATAAGACAGGGATGAGAATTAGTGCTGCAAAGACTAATTCTATGGACATGTGCCACAGGAATCACAAGATGGATTTATTAAGCTAAGCCAACCAGTAAGAGGCATAGAGTAGACCAAGAACAAGATAGCTGGATATCCATAATCTCAGTTGGTCATGCATGCTTGGGAATCTAGCTAGAAAGTCTAATGGTAATTACCTGTGATAGGAACCTATAGAAGAGGTGCCTGAAGACTCTATCACCACAACCCTCCCAGTGGGTGGAGAAGATGGATGACTACATATATATACATGGAGAGAGGGAGAGTGCCAGAGAAAGAATGTACATATGTGGTGTACAGTGGGATCTAACTCAAAACCACATGGTTATGGAGTGAACTTCTTAACCACACTCACAATACATACACATATGTTGTATTAAAATTTAGAGTTTGCCTGTCTGTGTGAACTACTATTTAAGTGAAAACAGAACACTGCAATGATAAAATGCTTTGAGAAATGTCCTCTTAAACACAAAGTAGTTTTATTTATTTATTCATTCATTTTTTTTTAAACCTAAACTAACCTCTAGTACACTTCCAGTACTTGGGACACTAAAAAAAAAAATTTGATCATTATCGTATCAATACATAAAAGATACTCCTTTCCATTGATGGATGGTAGACATCAAAATAAGAGGCACAAGCAAAACATGGTAAAAGACATACACTCATTTTCACATACATGCAAAATATGGACACATGAAGAGAACCATGTCAAACACATTAACACTTCTAATGATGAAAGTGCAAAGACACTCACATCGTCTACCAGTGAATACATTTGCTCAAGTTTATGCATGAGTTTATAGCATTCTCTGAATGAACAGTGTGTGTGTCTGTGTGTGTGCTCGCAGGCAGTGATTCCAGGGAGTTCGATTCCTGAGTTTGATTCCAGGCAGTGACCTGAATAATAATAATAATAATAATAATAATAATAATAATATCTAAAAATACCTTAGGAATGAGAACCCAGGTTCGAAATTTTCCCAAGACACCTGAAGAAGGCTGGAGGGTATATCAGCTGAAATGTTGTGTTAACAACAAACAAGATAAGGACAAATATCCGTCAAATGTAAATAATGTAAATAATGTACATAATTCCTCATCTCTTAAATATAGAACAGTGCTAGGTGATAGTAAAGATGATAAAAATTACATAGATGGACTCTAAGTATATGATACATGCTTAAACACACAAACATAATTACTATTTAAGTAGACGGATAAACTTAATAAACAGCTGGTAAGGAAAAATAAGGAAACTGTAGATTTACATAACCAAATGTATACACATACATGCATAGACACACACACACATGCATAGACACACACACACACACACACTCACCATTAATGTAATACATAGAAGAGTAGCCTCTCCTAGACATCTAGTAGATACCTAACATGTCACCAAGAAGGCTATGCACTAAGCATCTAAGAACTGAAAACAGCTACTAAATACTTCATCCAAAAGTACGACAAAGAAGCCTGTAAGCCTCCATATTGTGATACAAAATGGATGTTGATTGTGCCAGAATGGTAGACATCATCCATGTCATCAGCAGCTGTCCAAAAATACCTGTAAAGTACTACCTTCTTATCAGATACAACTTTGTTGCTGAAACCATTTACAGTGCTATGCACAAGAAGTGTTCCTATGGCCATACCAAAGTGTATCTGCACCTTTAAAGACTACTGGCAGAACATTCCAATAAAAACAGCACCTGGTGCAAACAAACTAGGCCTGATATTATTCTATGGGAGAGGGGGAAAAAATCATGCTCTACTGTAGGTTAGCTACATCATGACAGTGAATGTCTCATACAAATTGGAGAATAGATGAACATCTCTGGAGAACTAATGAGAAACTACAAACCTTATATCCAGGCCAAAAAATTTCAATTGTACCCAGAGTCAATAGGACTTCTATATATATATATATATATATATATATATATATATACACACACACACACACACACAACAAGTGGTGCCCTCTGGATATTCCCATTAATACAAAGTGACTATCTCCTCACAACACAAGGTGGGAGTAGAAATTTTTGTGCTACTTTAATAGGTTTGTGTAGTTAACATGCTTAGAGAAACCAATTTTAGCAATGTATGTGTTTATGTATGTTTGTATGCATGTGTGTGTGTGTGTGTGTGTGTGTATGTCTGTATAGATCTGTGTGTATGTTTGTTACCTTAACAGAGGTTTCAAAGTGAGAGTGGAGAATGATATTAAAGTTCATAGAAGACCAAAATTTGACAAATAGTTGTGGTTGAGTAAACAGTAGTTCTAGGCAGACATTTAACCCGCCTGCTTTATGTATGTGTATGTATGAACAAAGATGCACATACATACACATATGGATTAAAGTTTCCTTCCTGAGCCATAGGCTCATAAGGCTAGTTTCCTAGATTCTGTGGTGTATGTATTAACCTACCCCCTCCCCACCATGGATGGGAAGCAACTCCATAAAAGGATTACTTACTTTTGCTAGCTGTGTGAATTGGAACCATGTGAAAGGAAGTATTTTGCTCAAGAACACAATGCATTACCTGGTCTAGGAATCAAAACCACAATCTTATGATCATGAGTGAAACACCTTGACAACTAAGCTTACATCACTACATTCATATCATCATCATCATCATCGTTTAACGTCCGCTTTCCATGCTAGCATGGGTTGGACGATTCGACTGAGGACTGGTGAAACCAGATGGCAACATCAGGCTCCAATCTGATTTGGCAGTGTTTCTACAGCTGGATGCCCTTCCTAACACCAACTACTCCGAGAGTGTAGTGGGTGCTTTTACGTGTCACCCGCACGAAGTCCAGTCAGGCGGTACTGGCAACGGCCACGCTCAGAATGGTGTATTTTATGTGCCACCCGCACAAGAGCCAGTCCAGGGGCACTGGAAACGAACTCGCTCGAATGTCTTTTCACGTGTCAGGAAGGCAACGTTGGTAACAGTCACGCTCAAATGGTGCTAAATATATATATCTAGGACAGGTAAAATTCCAGAGATCCATCAACCACCCACACTGTTTTTAAAGAGAAAGCGATTCTAAGCCACCTATTTTTAGAAACAGAACCATCTTTTGATCATGTGCCATCAACCAACCATTTTGTTTCTTAAAAAGAAGGGAATTTTGAGCCACCATTTCTCTATAAAATAGTGGTAACTGTCAAATTCTATCCAAATGCATGACTACAGCCAGATCCGAGAACTATAAATGGTTTGTTATTTCTCTACTCACTTTTTTTCAATTTAAGATGCTGCAAACAATTATGGTTTTTGATCACAGTGAGACTAAAACTTTAACACCCACTGATTGACAAACCAGACATGTTTTATCTTCTTGTCAATGACTTTATTACTTGATTTGGATATATTTAGGTAAACTAATTTTCTCTTCTTATCATAGTAAAAAAATTTATTACCCGATCTGAATGTTTTTATGTAAACTATTTTTTGATTCATCACAGAGGATACACAAAGAATTTTTTATACCACAGAAGATACACAAAGCCTTATACTTTACTTTTGAAAATCTTTTTAAATAAGTGAAACCGGTTAAGTTAATAAATACTTTTAAAAACTCCTGCATTTTCAGATTCTTTTCCTTTAATATATATATATATATATATATATATATATATATATAGGTGCTGTCATGCACAGAACAACCATGTATGTATAAAAACTCTTATACATATGCACACACATACTGGAAATATACTGTTAAATAAAATGCTTTAAACTCTCAGGCACAGGTAGTAGCCCTGTCCCAGTTATAAGACAAATAACTCCATCTAACTCCATACTTGGCTCTCTTTTGCATTCTCTGTCTCAGTCTCACTCTCTTGCACGCACGCGCACACACACGCATGCGCACACACACACACTACCACACCACATCACATCACACGCATGCACATTTTCACTCCATATGCATATCTACTAACCAAAACACTGGCTGGTGACTGGAGTAAAAACTCAGCAGATTAATATTGTAGTGGATCAACAGTTGCACGATGAAGAAGTGTCTACAGGAACTGCTTTCTACCCGAAAGAAACTATGAACTACTCCAGGGTGTATGTATACATATCCTTCAAAAACTGTAGGGGATTTCCATGTTTTAACCATCAGAGATAACATTTTGCAAATAAAGCAATTTTGAAAAATTCAAACTTTTTTTCATACTTACTCCTCTCCATTAGAGAGGATGTACCTGACTGTAACATTCCCACTTAATTGCTTACTGAAAATTTTTTTCAGAATTCTGTTTTAAACAGAAGATTATGATTCTATGAAAAATCAGGTTAGGGTTTTGGGCCAGGGATGGGTTCAGTATTTTAGGCCAAAATTGAAGCTTAGATTTTTGGGTTAGTGTTGAGGGTTAAACAGAGAACAGGGTTAAAAACATCCCAGTTGGAAGAAATATTTCGTTTCTTTTTGTTTTTTGTTTTTTTTGGAATTATAATCTGCAATTTAAAACAAGCCCCAAAAAGTCATATGGATCATTGTCTGGAGACTACATTAATTGAAATGTAGATATATTCTTTTATTCTTTTACTTGTTTCAGTCACTTGACTGCGATCATGCTGGAGTATCATCTTCAGTTGAACAAATCAACCCCAGGACTTATTCTATCGGTTTCTTTTGTCAAACCGCTAAGTTACGGGAGGCTGTAATCACACCAACATCAGTTGTCAAGCAATGGTAGGGGGACAAATAGACATACAAATACATATATATATATATATATATATATATATATATATATTGTTACAGTCTTTCAGATACCGTCCATGATGAATACCACAAGGTATTGAAAATACGTATTCGCCTTTATATATTTAATCCGTTATATTGAACACTCAATATTTCATATATTCAATAAGACATATTCCATATATTCAAAAAGACATTCAATACTTCATTTCATTGTACCATCCATTTTTACATTATATATTATATATTCCATATTCTATATCCCACATTAATTTTACAAAAATATACATAAAACATAAAAAACGGACAGAGTTGGAACTCTTTTAAATAAAATAATATATTCCTCTATACACGATCATACAAAACCTATTTTTTGTATTTATTTTTACTCACACACATATATATATATATTTTTTTTTTTTGGGGGGGGGGGACAATACTGTGCTGATGAACGAAATCTAGATTCATTCTAGTAATCGCGAAATCGGCCGATACACAGTTAAGTTTATTTAAAAGAAAGTTGGTCGTCTTCTGTTGATTGTTTTTCCTCGCATTAGGTACTAAATGTGGTTATTTTGAGAAGTCCACTGTGTGGCGTTATTATTTTCTGTAATAATGCCCTTTATATAAATATATATATATATATACACACACGCACACACATATATAGGGAGGAAGAGAGAGAGATACATATGGGAGGAAAATGACATGTTAAAATGAAGAAGCTCAAATGACTAGTTGTTAGCCAGTTTATGTGAACACTAAAAAGACTTTTAAAGCAGTCAGTGTGCAAGAATCTGTATGTGTGTGTGTGTGTGTGTGTGTGTGTGTGCATATACGTAAATGATGATTCAGAAGTCCCTTTCATTTGAATGATATATGAAATTTATATTTTATATTGTATTTTGTTTCTTTCATATTCTTAATACTATCTTTGCTATGATGAAAATATCTGTTGATAAATATTGTTCTGTAAATTTAAAAAAAAACAAAAAAACGTCATTATCAAAATATGAGAGGGAATTCATTGTCCTAAAAATAGCAGAGTTTGACATAACTACTGTTCAACTGTCCAGGTAAGCTAATTCTATTTCCAGTGGGTAGGGGGCGAGGCAGTTGGCAGTATGAACAACAGAGCAGTCCATGAACTATCTTTGCATCCTTTTATTGTGGCAGTCAGTGATGGTGGTGGGTTAGACAATGAATGTAGTGAAGGTTCCTTAAGAGTGATGAGAAGGTGGGCCGTGAGAAGGAGGCAGAGAGGGAACAAGAGACGATACAAATAAGAAGCACAACAGACCTCTCATACAAGCCAGTTTATATCAATAGTAAATGAACTTTTACTCACCCTGTGAGAGTGTGTATGTCTAATGAGTGTGTGCGCGCACGCGCAGTCATTTATTTAACCCTTTAGTGTTTGCATTATTCTGCCAAAATTAATGCTTTTTCATCCACATTGTTTTGAACTAATCATGCATTATCTTGTAGCTATGAGATTTTGATGACGTAGCTGTTAATTTTTAAAACGGTATTGTAGGGTTGGTGTGAGAGACCAGATTTGGCCAGTTTGAACATAAAACATGCAGAATACTTTTAGCCGGATATGGCCGGTTTGAATGCTAAAGGGTTAAAGTTCATTTTTCCATGCTAGTATGGGTTAGACCGAGACATATTTGAGGTAGGATGGGGATGGGATAAACTACTTGCATCAACTTGCTATAAAAGCAGGTAGTAATTTTACCTTGTACTTATTCTTAGTGCACGTTTTGAAGAGTGCAGTTCGATTTTAACAGTTATTCTTTCAAAGTTATAATGGAAGTGACAAAGGAGCATATTTGGCATATTTTGCTTTATGAGAAAGAGGAATATTAATGCAGCATATGGAGATCAGATAATAAGCATAGGTCAGTGTCAACAGATGTTCCAAAAATTCTGAGCTGGAAACTACAGTTTAGAAGACGAGCCTCATCCTGGAAGATCTGTAGAGCTCGACAAGGACGTCCTGCAAACCCTGGACACCAGGGTTTGCAGGATGAACAAAATCCCATCGTAACTCTTGAGGAACTAACTGAGAAGCTTGGATTTGGTTATTCAACCATTCAACACTTGTGTGCCACCAGAAAAGTCAGCAAATTGGGTCCTTTCTCTGTTTACTTGTCCTGCTTACCATTTTTCTCTCTCATTGTTTGCATATTTAACTTGTTTATTTACATATTTCATATTGTTTGCACAGTTGGTGACATCCTGTACCCATATATGCATATATATATATATATAAATTGTATATTGTATAAAGGATCGTAGCTAAGGCCAAAACAATGCAAAGTAAATGCAAGGTAAATCACAAGAAACCAAATATGTGAATTAATGTAGACTTACCTTGTATTCAATATTTCAGGGTTATGATCCCATTTTCAAGAAAGTGACAACTGTTGCCAATGTGCGTGTGTGTGAGTGTTCGCCAAAAGAGGCTGATAGAATAAGTACCAGGTTTAAAAAATATAAGTACAAACGCTCACCAGCAACAATCATCAATTTCTTGAAAATTGGGTCATAACTCCGAAATATTGAATACAAGGTAAGTCTACATTAATTCACATATATTTTTTATTATTATTATTTAATTGAATGCCACATATCCATTTCCATGTGTATATATATATACATATATATATATAAAAAATTATTTATGAGGGTAGAAATTGATATTAATCAATTTGAACCAGTGGTCTAGCATATTTTTATATATATACTAGCAGAAATACCCGGCGTTGCCCGGGTTAAAGAGAATAATGAAATCTAAAAACGCCGTCTAGACTACGCATCATCTTTATATATAGAGATGTATATACACACACGCACCCAAACACACGTATATATATGTATATCAGTATAAATATATGAAAGTCAATGAAGTTTCGTAAAAGAAGGTGATCATGTACATACTTTCATGCTGTTGTGATTATAACACCTCGTTGTAAACTATGTTCCTTGTTTTCCCTTGTGGAGCATATACAAATAGGGTTTTTTTTTTTGCTGCCCACTCTTGAGCAGCCAACATACAGTTGTCTATGTGAGAAGCAGGGCTCTTCCAAGAGAAGACCAGCTACAGACAGTGTTTGACCCTGAGATTTGTTTATGGACATGGCAAAAGTCACCCGAAGGGGGAATTGTAGTCTTCTGAATGTAAAAGGAATGTCTGCTCCTGATGGAGTAAGAGGAATTCTTGGAATAAAGACGTCATCCCCTTTTGTACATCCAGAAAGAATGGTAGCCTCGATAACGTGTGACATCATTTTCTAAATAATGCTCATCTGTTATGTTCGGGTTAAAATTTCATCAACATCAAAAATATATGAATCTTCATGGGAGTTATGGCCGTTATGCAAAGAATATAATTTCCAAATTTCATAAAGATCCATTCAGTACTTTTGACGTAGTTTTGGATAAGAAAACAAATGACTAATGTGTGTGTTTGTGTGCATGTGTATGTGTGTATATATGTATAGATATCTGTATGCATGTATATATGTATATATGTGTACATATTACATGTACATCTATATATATATATATATACATCTACACATATGTATACATATACATGTATGCATATAGATCTATATCTATATATATATATACATATACGTGTACATCTATATGTATACATATACATCTCTCTCTCTCTCTCTTTCTCTCTGAAAGTATCTGTCATTACAGTATCGAAATGGTGTACATATACATGTATATGTATACATATACATCTCTCTCTCTCTCTCTCTATCTCTCTCTTTGTCTCTCTCTCTCTCTGTCTATCTCTTTCTCTCTCTGTCACTACAGTATCGAAATGTGATTGTTTCAGTTAGTGGAATAGTTTCATTTTTAAAGTGAAAGTATTTGACATGAGTGTTTTTGTTTCACTTTTGACACGTAATACTTAAATAGTGGAGGAGATATTATGTTGCCGTGTGCTCGAACTCTGCAAGAAGTTAATAATTTTTTTTGACTAAAACACAACTGGAACCCTAAGCAAGGCATGTGTAAAATTTGAATGAAATTGGTTGCGTAGTTCTCGAGTTTTAGGGATTCACACAGACAGACAGACATTCTCATTTATATATATATATATATATATATATATATATATATATATATATATATATATATATATATAAACACACACACACATACACATATACTTTCTTTTAGTACCCAGTACACTCTGTAAAGTGGTTGGCATTAGGAGGAACGTCCAGCTTTAGAAACCATGCCAAAACAGACAGCAAGGCTTGTTGCAGCCATCTGACTTGCCAGTTCCTGTCAAGCCATCTATCCCGTGCCAGCATGGAAAACATACGTAAAATGATGATGAAGATGACTATACCCAACATTTAGGTGCTGGTTGAGTGGACAGTGAAACAAGTGTGGTAACACATAGCCAATTCATAAGTTGTTTTTCAAATACATCTGTTAGTCAGCAACATATCTGACCAATGCAGAAGAAGTACTGAAGCCTATAGATGATACTAGAAAGAATCCCAGTTGAGTAAAGCTCAGTTGTTGAGTTTGCTAAGAATAATGGACAAGTAGAGTGTTGAGGAACAGGTCAGAGTAAGAATCTGCCTAGTGCACAGTGGGTGGGGAGAAGTTAAAGAAAGCAAAAGCCGAAAGGGATAAGTTCTAGTTTGGAGATGGAGGATGGTCTGCTAAAAGGTGGAATGTTAGGTTTTGCAGAAAGGAGACAGTTTATTGGGGAGTAATGGCAGGATGTGAGAGCAGCATGGTCCAGTGTAGGTGAATAGGTACGCTAGTAAATCACTTGAATGTATGTTGACCCCAAGTCACAAAGCTTTGTTTTCAATTGCAAACACAGTAAAGGAATGAGGAGTAGAGGAAGAAGTGTGAGAGAAGTTAGAGTTGAGGTAATTGCAAGAGTCAGTCAAGGTGGAGGTGGTCAGTGAAATTAAGGAAGTCAAGAAAGAGGTTTCATATATAAAAGAGATATGTGGGAACTTGCCAGTACCGCCTGACTGGCCCTCGTGCGGGTGACACGTAAAAGCACCCACTACACTCTCTGAGTGGTTGGCGTTAGGAAGGGCATCCAGCTGTAGAAACTCTGCAAAATTAGATTGGAGCCTGGTGTAGCCATCCGGTTTCACCAGTTCTCAGTCAAATCGTCCAACCCATGCTAGCATGGAAAGCGGACGTTAAACGATGATGATGATATATATATATATTATTTCTTTACTACCCACAAGGGGCTACACACAGAGGGGACAAACAAGGACAGACAAACGGATTAAGTTGATTATATCGACCGCAGTGTGTAACTGGTACTTATTTAATCGACCCCGAAAGGATGAAAGGCAAAGTCGACCTCGGTGGTATTTGAACTCAGAACGTAACGGCAGACGAAATACCGCTAAGCATTTCGCCCAGCGTGCCAATGTTTCTGCCACACACACATATATATATATATATATGGAGAGAGAGAGAGGTGGCATCAATACAATATCTATCTAATGGTTATATAGCTGTGGATGTGGGATCAGTGAACTGATCAAAGATTTGGGACTTACCATAGTCAGTGAATAAGCTTGATATATTCTAAGCTAATTGTGGTGCTCCTGATCACCCTAGTGACTTACTGATACATCTTTTCAGAAGGAAAACAGTTTTAAGTAAGTGTGTGTGTGTGTGCATGTGTTTTAAGAAACAATCTTATAATAATTCTGCTTGTCATTGCATTACTTAGCCCATCAGTAACACTTTCACATGACTAGGAAAAAGAGGGAAAGAAAAAAAGAGAGAGGGAGAAAGAAGCATCCATGACATGAGGTAGAGGGAATGTAATTGTAATGCTTTCATGTGATTATTTGAAGTGAAAGAGGAGAAAGAAAGAGGAGAGACAAAAAGAGAAAGAAAAAGGAGAGAAGGATCCATGATGTGAGGTAGGGAGAGCATAATATTTATTACATGGTCAAAAATGTTAGTTGAAGGTACACGAAGAGAGTTAAATATATAATTTTAGCAGAGGGATGATGTTCTGATGGTGAGGTTAAAGAAAGTCAGAGAGAGAGAGAAAAAAGAGAAAGAGACACAGAGAGAGAAAAAAAGAAAAAAACAGGGAGAGAGAAGAGGAAGAGAGAGAGAAGAGGAAGAGAGAGAGAAGAGGAAGAGAGAGAGAAGAGGAAAAGAGAGAGAGAAAGAGATGATGATGGTGGTGGGGAGAAGGAGGTGATTGGATAGTGAATAGTAGTTTTTTTTAAGAACTAAATTTTTTTTATATCACCTATCACTTAACGCATGTGCATAAATGCAATTCTGTGAAATATTCAAGCTTATTTATGTGGCAGATATATGCAATTTAACTAAAGGTTGCATCATATGCACATGATTTTTTTAATATTTGTTTATGGGGCAAATGGAAAAATAAGAGTAAATATTTATTTTATGAGTGCCGTGTATTAAGTCTATAAAATTGTGCATAAATTATATAAAGTGTATATATAAAGTGCATTAAGTAACCATCGTACTCCAATTTCGTTCACTTTTCAATGAGTAGCAGATGAGCAAATTCCTTTCCATACAGACACAACACAGGTTACACTCTCAGGTTTTTTGGATAAAGTTTTCAGAAATAACCCAATAGGTTTACCATTAATTCTGTGAAATATTCATGGGTCCTGCTGGTTGAAACATATTTTGTTTACTTAATATTCAAGTGGATCAATTCTGAAAAAAGTGAACTCTAAATTTATCTGTATAACCTGAGTGTTAGTAAGATACAAATTAGAACCTTTTGATCCTCTTCTGTGCATAAGCTCTCAGAAGAATTTTGGTAATATGTTAACTCTTAAAGGTGTGTAGTGTTTTATCTACTCCTAATCCTGTTAGAAACTAGAGATTTTAATGAAATGCAGTTAGATCAGTATAAAAAGCAAAAGAATTTATCTATGACATACATTTGGATGTGGAAGTGCAATGGTCCAGTGGTTAGGGCAGCGGACTCGCGGTTTCGATTCCCAGACCGGGCGTTGTGAGTGTTTTATTGAGTGAAAACACCTAAAGCTCCACGAGGCTCCGGCAGGGGATGGTGGCGAACCCTGCTGTACTCTTTCACCACAACTTTCTCTCACTCTTACTTCCTGTTTCTGTTGTGACTGTAATTCAAAGGGTCAGCCTTGTCACACTGTGTCACGCTGAATATCCCCGAGAACTACGTTAAGGGTACACGTGTCTGTGGAGTGCTCAGCCACTTGCACGTTAATTTCACGAGCAGGCTGTTCCGTTGATCGGATCAACTGGAACCCTCGTCGTCGTAAGCGACGGAGTGCCAACAACATTTGGATGAAACTTCCTCACAAAATATATTGATTACTGGTATACATTGTAAATGTTTGTTGTTGATTTTTACCTGTTGTCATGCAATTTTTATCTGTCCAAATAGGTTTAATAATAGCTAAGTTGATTACATGTACATGTTTTTACATATATCTATGAGATATCAATTCTTGGGTATGAATTTCATGTCTCAGAGATGAATTTACGTTCCATTTGTTTAATTTGGAAGCTGTACAAATGGCTTCAGAAAAACCACTCAGAGACATGCCTTTATCTCCTCCATTGATGTAACAAAGGTGGCATTGCTTTGCTGACACACATACCTTATGGTCTCATTACACATCCTGATGAAAAAAAAAAAAAATTCTTCAGGAAAAAGTTGAACATACTCAACACACTTTGCTTCCAAGTACATTGTTTTGTGGGTCACTATCACCAGCAAAAGTATTAATGCAATATCAGCTGGGTGATCCACTTCTGCTCAGAATTAATAAATCCCAATATCTCTAGGATCACTGGTGTGTACATATCACACTGAAATACCTCTGGTTATTTTCTCTAAATCCAAGCTTTCTTTCTATAATTAAATCATTAATAGATAATGACTTCAAATTTTGACACAAGGCCAGTGGTTTTGGAGGAGAAGCTAAGTTGATACTTAGCTCCTCCTGTATTCATCAACCCCAGTATTCAACTGGTAATTATTATATCAACTTCAAAAGGATGTAAAGCAAAGTCGACTTTGGTGGAATTTGAACTCAAAATGTAAAGACGGACGAAATGCCACTAAGCATTTTGCCTACACGCTTAATGATTCTGCCAGCTCACTGCCTTAAATCATTAATGATTAATAACAAATAATATTACTGAACTCTAACTCACCACATGATGCTTGAAAATCAAAGGAAGATAAGATCTACAGGAAGATAAGATCTACAGGAAGATAAGATCTACAGGAAGATAAGATCTACAGGATGATAACATCTAATTCACTCAATAAAACAAAAAATAAATGCACATAGCACAAACAGGAACATTTTTGACCTTAAATAATCCTTTGAAAGGGAGAAGGAAAACTATCTAATCCTTTACTTAACCTCACTTAAGAATTCAATTGAATTCTGTTGATAAAAATTCTGAAATTTGCAATTGATTTATTCTAATCTTTAAATCAAGGATAGTTTCATTTGTGTTTTATTGGAAATTTCATTAGTTTACTCACAATAATGACTAGCAGAGAATGAATTGATAAAAATCTTAATCTTACAAAGAAAAACATGAACTATTAAAACTTGTGAATTATTTGGATAATGTGAAATCTAAAAGAAAAGAATGTCAAGAAAATAAATAAAATTCAAAATGGTGTCAAGCCAGTGAAAGTGATTTGTGGATACCCTCTACCATGAATTCTATTTGGAAAACATCAAAGCAAAGAGCATATTATAAACCTTCCATGGATATCTAAGCTAGGCACTGAATTTTTGATAATGAATGTACAGTAACTGTGACATAGTTGCTTTATCATGATGAATATCTTTATTCATCCATATCAACTCCCTTGCACTAACATCAAAGATGTAAACATGAAAAGCTTCCTTCCATTGTCACTTTTAAACAGGTTTTCCACTAGGGTAGTTACAAGAAATATTGCCCAGATTTAAGCTGAAACATGACAAAATCTGTTTTATTTTGTACTATTTCTGCTGATACATTGCAACCTATAAACTTGTTGAATAATTTATGACATGAAAAATTTTAATAAGAAAACAAAAATATACAGAACGATATTTTTACTAGAATCACTGCAATTAAAATGGACTCTACAAATCAAGTTGGGAGTAATTTTTATCCAAATTTATTAAGTTCTATCAGTACCAATTTCTAGGTAACTACAACCATGTGGTTTCATTCCTATCATAATTATTCTCTTCTTATGTTACTATAAAAACATTATGCTTACATTTCTTCACAAATTCCATTGTTAGTAACATCAAATCAACAAAACAGAACAGATATTAAGAATAATCTTAAAATACAACAGAAAACAATTTTGAACAAAGTTATAAAATTAAGATTATATTTGATTCCTTAATTATTTCATCTTTCTACAAGTATATATGACTATAAATGATATTGTTTCCAGTCTACATCAAGCAGTTAATTAAACATATCTGTCAAATTTTCATTACTGAATGGCCAAGTGTTTGAACATCATTTTATATAAAGGAAAGCATTTCCATCTTTCCATAGTTGTAGCTTTGACTACATTTTATTGCAAAATAGAGTTCGTATCCTTAAAACCAAGAAATAGTGAAAAAGTATTAATTACAACTGCAGCACCAACAGAAATCATCCTAGACTCACAAGCTTTCATTAAGAAATTGAAAATTTAATTTTTCTTATAAGCGGTTTTTTTTGGGTTTTTTTTCAAGGAATTCAGGATATATCCAATTACTAGAGAATCAGATTTGTTAATTGCAATGGGTTGATTTAGATAATATAGAATAAAAAGAAAACATTCAAAACAACACCAAGAAAAGCAACATAACTAAACATTTTCACTATGAATAACACAGCTAAAACTTCCCACAGAATAATCAGATCAAGCTCAAAATTACACAAAACTTGACATTCATACAGAACATCAAATAGTTTAATATTTACAGCCCAAAGTGGAACATAAAAGATTTAAAATAATGAAAAAATATTCAAAAGATTATTAGCAAGCAAAAGATAAATAAGCTGACCAATATTTTCTAGATAATAAGCCACACTCTTTCGTGATTTAATAAAACTAATAATTAGACCAAAAATCATAAAATATCTTTAATCTGAAGGTCCTAGTAAACCATGAATATTATGCACATTTCAAGTTCTTCATGTCTCACCTCTGTATTTTACATATAAAATCCACAAAATCAAATATTTCAAAAGCATTACTTAAATTTGAAGCAGTTTCCCAGAAGGTTAATTTAAATCCTTAACTAAGCCTTGAGGGTAGAGTGGGAACTTCAGTTTTGATTATTATTTTGTTAGTAAATGCCATGAAAAATGCTTCTTTTTTCTTAAGTTAGAAATTAAAATAATCCTTCTCTGCATTAAATCTAAACTATTTTAAGTAATTTGCATTATTTTGAAGACGACTACATTCCAACAACTGAAATTTTTCCAGTTCTTTTGAAGATAAACCTTATATCATAACTCAATGACCTGTCATTTTATATCCAGAATAAGTAATACTTTGTTTCATTGAAATATATGTTCGAGAAAGAATTACGTAAAACAATATAAGAAACATTTAACAGATCAAGATACATATTAGTGTTTTACTGTTTTTATTATTATACATACAACATTATATACAACAAACCACAGACAGACATTTTTGACTGTCGATGTGTGTATACAACATTTTTAGTGAATTTAACAAGTTTTTATAATTGGGATGCCTGTACGAGCCTCTTGGTATAGTAAATTGACTTCGACTAACAAAAATCTTTGATAGATCTTCAACTCTACTGAAAACAATATACAACTTGACCATGTGTGAACACATTAGTAGGGTAAGAGATTCAAGTAAAAACAGTGATAGATGATAAATGAAAATTTAACAATTTGTAGGTTTTCTCAAGAGAAATTTAAAGAATGGAGATTCATTTTTCTTTCCATTTTGTAATAAATTTACTTCGGTTAAAAGAATTTTTCTTTGTAATTTTCAAAAGTGATATCTTAATGCATTTAAAGAGCATGTTGAGAGATATGGATACATGTGTACATACATACATACACAAACACATACATATATATATACAGAGCAAGAGAAGGAAGGAGGAGGGAATTGCATGAGAGGTTAAGTGAAAGAATGCTACTGCTGTGTTGAGAACATGCATGCATGCATGCATACATGCATACATACATACATGCATACACACATACAGACAGACAGGAGAGATTGAGAGGGAAGGGAAGTTGTGAACAAAACTAGAAGTTATTACAGACACAGATTTGACAAAAATGATTGTGGCAATTACTGATTCAAATAGACACACACATGTACACAGAGAGAAACTGAAATGGTTGGAAATATTACTTACAAAAAAAAAAAACCAAATAGTTTTTGCAACATTTTAAGGCCAGGTATAATCCAGTCTGTCTAACATGAATACCTGGCTACCAATCACCTAAAAAAAAGAAAGAAAAAACAAGTTAATTTGTTATAAAATAGAAATAACAACGCTGCAAGTTTGCGCTTGGAAAATCTTAGGCTTGATCGTGTTTTAAAAGTATTTTTTGACTATTTATTATTCCAAGATGGTAAAAGGGTTTACTTAAGGTCTGCAGTTGGAAAAGTGGAACAAGTGCAATTTGAGAAAAGATGTAGAAAGAAAATGTTTGTGGTACTCCGTCGCTTACGACGTCGAGGGTTCCAGTTGATCCGATCAACGGAACAGCCTGCTCGTGAAATTAACGTGCAAGTGGCTGAGCACTCCACAGACACGTGTACCCTTAACGTAGTTCTCGGGGATAATCAGCGTGACACAGTGTGACAAGGCTGACCCTTTGAATTACAGGCACAACAGAAACAGGAAGTAAAAGTGAAAGTTGTGGTGAAAGAGTACAGCAGGGTTCGCCACCATCCCCTGCCGGAGCCTCGTGGAGATTTAAGTGTTTTTGCTCAATAAACACTCACAACGCCCGGTCTGGGAATCGAAACCGCGATCCTATGACCGCGAGTCCACTGCCCTAACCACTGGGCCATTGCACCTCCACTTTTAATATAGGACCTGTGGAGATAACTACAGATTTGATAGCGAGAAGTGGAACAGTTGAGACAAAGAATAGATGAAGTATGAGTTAAATGTAAACAGTAATCAAGACAAAAAGGGCAATCACTTCATTCAATAAAAAAAAAAAAGAGGATCATCCCATTCTTGGAAGTAATAGCTAAAAACGTCTGATCAATGTGGATATGATGGTACTGAAGAGATACAGTTTCAAAAGGAAAAGTCATGGAAAAAAAGAATCATGAGTAACATTGGTAACATCTCAGAACTTGTAAAATTGGAGCTAGTATGTTGTACTTTTTGCCTTGAGGAATGTCAAGGCTTGCTTTGTAAACCAGACCACTTAACAGGTCTCCGAGTAGAAGATATTTGAGAGATCCATGCTAATGAAATATACAAATTTATAACAGTAATTAGACATTACCCTTGACATATATCTAAAAGGAGTAATGCATTCAATCTTGTTACAACTGATTTTGATTAGTTTTTCTCTTTTAGTTTGATATACATTACACCAAACATTATGAAGTGTCAAATGTTCAATAATAAGCTAAATGTCCAGTAATATTTTCATTAACAAAATAACCCACAACACGATTAAATATCTTTGAAATTAACTGAGTCTTTGTTCATAAAAATCAGAGTGTTTCAAGTTACGTGAAAATATGTCATTATAACTTACAATCTAAACCTAAACTCTAAATTTTCTAAAATTTTGATAAAAAATATAACAATCCCAAAACATGGAGCAAAAGGAATTTTGAAAAGATCTACTCTCATTCAATAGTAACTTAAGTACAGATACTACACATTGCAAGAGAACAACTATATTTATATATAAAAGTAGAGTCGAAAAAACTTGAGAAATCACACTGTACTTATAAATAAGCTTAACAAATTCTGTTTAGCAATTTCTGGTGGTATACACCACTTAGACAAGAAAATAAATTAAGTTGGGTTTCTTTGTCTGAACCAGACTGAAGTGTGCAAGAAGCTACTCAATTCTACAGTATTACTTATATCCAAGATGGTGCACTCATTAAACATATACACACATTATTATTTATAACAGCCTGATTACCAAAGCCCACCATCACAGAAGTGTCTTTTTAAGCATTTTTTTTTATTGCTAGATGTGAAAAGACCTAATTTATAAAAAGATCTAATTCCTTACCCTAAAGGAGACATCTCTGACCTCACTAATTAATGTTCTCTCAATACAAGTCAAAATCACACACACATACACTTATTTTGTAACATCAGTGTTGTTGATTACAATTTTCCAATGGGTCAGTCATTGTGATTGTGATGGAAGAGTGTAACCAGAACAAACATTGCAATAACTTAATTCAAAAAGCATTGGTTTTCAATATCATTGCCAGTACATATCAATAAATTACATATACATACACACATACATACACATATATAATTACATGATGAACTTCTACAAATTTTCCATCTAACAAATTCAACTTGCAGGGTATTAGTCAACCTGAGGTTACTGTAGAAAAAAAGATATACCCAAGGCATAATGAAATGAAATCTTGGTTGGGAACTGAACTTCTTAACTACACAACCACAACTGTACCCATAATCAAAGGTGATTTCCAATATGTTGAAGCCAAATATCATTCTCACGCTTACCATCTTTACAC
The DNA here is from genome assembly GCF_046866305.1 of Octopus bimaculoides. Classification (NCBI taxonomy): domain Eukaryota; kingdom Metazoa; phylum Mollusca; class Cephalopoda; order Octopoda; family Octopodidae; genus Octopus; species Octopus bimaculoides. The sequence goes on from NC_142947.1 coordinate 19,181,873, forward strand.
AGGGTTTTTTTTATTTTTATAAGGGTTGTATGGGCCTTCTCCAACAAAGCATCACACCATTCATTGCAAGCTCTTATTATTTCATTCATAAAATTCAGCCTCCTGAAATCAGCCTTCACCATATCTTCTTGTCTTCTGCAGGTGCCTTCCACTAAGACCACTTGGTAATTCTTTGCTAAACTACCAGCCTCATGTGCCTGCACCAATGAAATCTCTTGCACAAAATACATACATATCTACAAGTAACTGAACAAAGGAATGAAAGTGACACTTTACACATTTGGTTGGAATTACATGTATTATCTAATAGCAGTTTGATTCAGTTCCATGCAACTTAAAGTGTCATAGGCTCCGAGAATAAACCTAGCTTGTCAGGTGTTTAGAGATCAAATAAGGAGAAATGAGACAAATTCAAGATAGCTTCTAGATTTTAGGCTTCTATTGATCAACTCAGATTACTTGGTGTTAGTAGTTTGGAGGCATTATTAGATCTTATCTTTGATCTCAGGTCCATGTGGTTGGACAGGATGTTGGTAGGCAGTTGTTACTACCATGTCTGGAGGCTGCAATATTGTTTATATATCAACATCAATTCATTGCATTTGCTGCTACACATGGCAGAGCAGGGTGTTGTTGCAGGTTAGTGGAGCACTAATTATAATGGCAATAACCTTTCCATGGGAGTAACCAGATTTGTGGCACTGGATTAAATTTTGGTGGTGCTAGATTGGGCTGTCAGTATGGATGGGTGTAGTCTATAAGGGTGGCAGGGCTTAAGTGTCATTCTATTCAGTATGAACCAGGTAAGCCAAAGGTGGTATATCTGGATTATCGGATGCCAGTAGTTTAAAGTTAACAGGGCATACCTCTGGTTACAACAATAAGATAGTTCATTTTTCCTGCTGATGGATACTGAAGGTTGGTGGAGCAGAGGTAGAATTGGCAATTGTGAGCTCCAGATGACTATGTAGGGACCTTGTCAATGGTAATCCATTTGATGTTGGGAAAGCCGTTCTGGTGGTCACAAAGTCTCCAAACAAAATGGAACAGGAAGGTGGAGTCTTCCTTATCCCTGCACCTGAAAGAGTGCATGTGCTGTGTTTACCTTTCTTGAAATCATTGATTGTCATGACCGTGTAGTGTCTTGCAATGCCATCAGATGTTGTGAAGGTGGCTCTACAGACCACAGCCCTTGAGAAGCAGGAGCCTCCCAGTGGACAATTAGGATTTATGAAGTCCAGGTTGCAGTGTGTATTGGAGACTGTGTAATTGTGTGTTTGCACCTGTTGTAGTGATGTTTAAGTGAGAGAAACTGACTTTGACATTATAGGTGTTGAAAAGTTTATAATACTTAGGGGTTCTGGGGAAGTGTTTCTTAATTAGCACCAAGAAATACAGTAATTGATGACGAATTATGTATATTATCTACATTATTTACAAACAAGATGAGGACAAATATCTGTCAAATGTAAATAATGTAGCACCAAGAAGCTTGAAACTTCTAAATTAAATGGAGGAATGAACCAGATATTTCTCCTTGGGGCATCTTATATATATGTGTATATATGTGTGTGTGTGTGTGTGTGTGTGTATGTATATATATAATCAGTTAAGTAAACAGAAGATGGAATTGGCATAACTATTTTGTATGACGATTGTTTTGCCCCATATATGTGTGTGTATATATATATATATATATATATATATATATATATACATACACACACACACATATATATATATATATATATAAAAAGGAAGGGGCGGTTGAAGATCGCTTATGTACTTGTACCTGTGACTAGGTTTCTAATTATAGCTAGGGTATATCTGGAGGGTCTACAGAAATACACAATTCCCTCATTGGCTTCATGTGAAGGTAGTACTTGCCTATCATCAAGGCTAAGTTACATCCAGGAAGTTGGCCCTTGTCAAGTCAGTCGTGACCATTATAGATATTTATATTCTTTTACTTGTTTCAGTCATTTGACTGTGGCCATGCTGGAGCACCGCCTTTAGTCAAACAAATCTACCCCAGGACTTATTCTTTGTAAACCTAGTACTTATTCTATTGGTCTCTTTTTGCCGAACTGCTAAGTTATGGGGACGTAAACACACCAACATCAGTTGTCAAGCGATGGTGGGGGAGGGGGAGAAACACAAACGCACAAATACATACATACGACAGGCTTCTTTCAGTTTCTGTCTACCAAATCCACTCACAAGGCTTTGGTCAGCCCAAGGCTATAGAAGAGACTTGCCCAAGGTACAACGTAGTCGGACTGAACCTGGAACCATGTGGTTGAGAAGCAAGCTTCTTACCACACAGCCACTCCCAAATTCTTTGAAGATCTTTCTCCGATTCTCCCTGAACTCATCCATGGCATAGTGGTTCACATGGCTTGAGATTATAAGGCTGTCATCACTATACAGAGCTGAATTTTGCAAGGATTTGGGGAGTGCACTTCCCTATTGCCACTATAGTGTTTGTCTTTTACTAACCTGCAAAGACACTCCATTCTGCCATATGCTGTAGTAAATGCAATGAACAGTAACTGCAGTCACCAGATGTAGTAGTAACACTGCCTACAATTATCCTGTCCAATCATATGGACCTCAGAACAAAAATAAGATCTCACATTGCTTCGAAACCAATAACACCACATGATTTGAGTTGACTGATAGAGGCCTAGAATCTAGAAGCCATCTTGAATTTGTTCCATTTCCTATTACTTGATCTCTAAATACCTGATGAGCTAGGTTCATTCCACAAACATAGTTGCATGGAGTTGAATCAAACTTATTCACACACACATGTATGTGTATATATATATATATATATATATATATATATATATATATATATATATACATATTGGTGATTTTTCATTTAATGGCTGTTTTTCTATGCTAGTATAGCTTAGACTGCAGAAAAGTGAGGCAAGATTTTTACAGCCAATCACCAATATATATATATATATATATATGTAGTAAATTAAATGTACATATACATACATAAATATATATCATCATCATCATTACCACTACCACCACCACCGTATTAACATTCATTTCTCCATGCTTGTATGGGTTAGACTAAATTTGTGGTGGCCGATTTTTCTATGCCCAGATGCCTTTCATCATGGCCAAACATGTTTCCATGGAAGATTGGAAATGAACAGCACCATTTATATGATAGTTATCATCTATTGTGCACCATCAAGACAAAGAGACACAAATTCACACGCACAAACAAATAATATGGGCAAGTGTGTATGTGTGTAAATATATATATATATACACAGATAAGATAGATGTGTGATTGTGTGAGGTTGTATATGCATTTGTTCATTTGTTTTATGTTCATTTTACCATGGCAGCAAGGAATAACCAATTTCTACATATTTTTCAAGCACAGAGATAGAAGAAAGTTTATCGGCAGCTAAAGCCCAGTAAACATCAGCAGTTATAACTTGCCATTTTTTCTATCTATCTAATTATTTATACATATATACACATACATACATATACACACACGTATATATATAGATATATATATATATATATATATATATATATATATATATATATATATATATATATATATATATATATATATAATACAAAGAATATATATACATGTGTACACACATATATGTACATACTTACATCTACATGTGTATATACATGCATATCAGGGTACAGGACGTTAGAACAATAAACTACAGACAACGGAACGAACACATAGGAAAACGGAAAGCCACTTGGAATATCCCTTCATCAGCTGTCTCTATTCTATCTAGACGTTTCGAAGACAAGACAGAACGTACTCTAGAATAGTCTCTTCCTGAGTAGTGGATCAACCCACTACACAGAGGATTCCAAGGTGGCAAACACAAACCAAGACAGGAAAAAATGGACAGTGAAAACAACATTCAAAAGCCGTACGGCCAAACGCAAATCTGAGGTAGAACGCTAGTAGTTCGTCTTGCCTTCACAGCGGCTGGAGTGAAAAGAAAGTTGACCACAGGTCACACGAGAGCAGAGGGGATGGTGGAGGGAGGAAGTGGAACAAGGAGGAAGGGACAGAAGCAGTGAAGTAGAGGCCAGGACATAGGGGTAGATAGGAAGATAGAGGAAGACAGATAGATAAATAGATAGAGAGGATGGTGGAGGGAGGAAGTGGAACAAGGAGGAAGGGACAGAAGGGTATAGCAGTGAAGTAGAGGCCAGGACAGAGGTATAGATAGAAAGATGGAGGAAGACAGATAGATAAATAGATAGAAAGATAGATAGATAGATAGATAGAAAGATAGTCACGTCAGAATAATAGTAGACTTACTTGCAAAAAAGGACGTGTGCGTTCAATAATGTAATAATACAAAGAATATATATACATGTGTACACACATATATGTACATACTTACATCTACATGTGTATATACATGCATATCAGAGTACAGGACGTTAGAACAATAAACTACAGATAACGGAACGAACACATAGGAAAACGGAAAGCCACTTGGAATATCCCTTCATCAGCTGTCTCTATTCTATCTAGACGTTTCGAAGACAAGACAGAACGTACTCTAGAATAGTCTCTTATATATATGGGAGAATTTACGAAAAAAACAACAGACGAAGACAGGTGGTTTAAACACCAAATGGATGTATTAGTTTAACGCTCGGGAATAGAGAAAGTCTTTGACGTTTCGAGCTACGCTCGTCAACTGAAGGGAACACAGAAAGAAATAAGGAGAGAAACAAGGAGAAATATATATATATATATATATATATATATATATATATATATATATATATATATATATATATATATAATCTACACACACATACATAGTTCAAATTTACAGAAAATAAAACACAAAGACAGGTGAAAGAATAACAAACAGGTGTATTAGTTTAATGCTCAGGAAGACTGGAAAAGTCTTTGACATTTCTAGCCTACGCCCTTCGACAGAAAGGATTGAGAGGAAAAAAACTGAAGAGAGAAATAAATGTGTAGAGATTAACGGTTCAACATGATGGCCGGAAGGATGTTGTAAGCAGGGCCAATGTGATTGGTGTAGATCTTGTCTATGTTGTCTGAGTATTTTAGCATTGTGCTATAACATAGAATATTCATAGTACAGTATAATATGATGGAAATATTATACATACTGCTTACATCAATAAATTGTATATTTGCAAGTGGAATTCTGCTGATTATAGATATGTTGTCTGTTAATGGATTTGTGTTTTGTAGTACAGTGCATTGCAATTGCACAGTGAGTTGATGACCACTCAGTTGAACCAAGACTTGAGTAGACTATGTTGTGTTGATGAGAAGCATGTCTATAACTTTCCTCTCGTCTGCAAAGATCAAACTCGTCTAAGTGTGAAAAGTGTTTTATGAAATTATCTCCCCTTTACTTAGCATGTCGCTAACAATTATTGCCAGAATTTTTTTTTCCTGTTCCTTTCTTCAACTAAGAGGGAAATTTCAATTAATCGAAAAATTTTTGGTGTCATTCATCACATCACCCCTTGAACCTATTACCTAAATTCATGCCATTGACGCATTTGAGTTATTTCCCTTAGCGTATTTCATTTCTTTCTTTTAATTGGACCACATGTATATCCTAAGTGATTGCCGTAGTCAGAGCGAGTACCTCAACGAGCTGCCCCGGTACGTCTGTTGTAGCGGATGACGATTAAGTCTGCCGCCATTCCATGACCCAGTTTATCCTTCCCACTAACAATGACGGGACGGGGGACGGGGGAGCAGCCCAAACAAAAATAAAAGAGACAAATAGACAGACGGATGGATGGATAGCTGTATGGACCGATGAGCGCATTTGACTGAGAGCTACGTCGATTTGATAAACAGCGGTACTGGCAAGACATGTATTCATATAATGTAAAGTAATACAATTAAAATAAAAGCAAAAACACTCTTACTAATCACAGACACACACACACACACACACCAATCTCAGATATGAGAAATAGGCCCCGCACCGACACTACCTCTCCTATCAAACACGTAATTAAAACTATTACGGTTCTAGCCATTCTGGATAGCAACAGTAAAATTGTTTTTATTAACGTATACATAAGTAAGCGAATGTACACACATGTAAATACATTATTGTATAAAAATTGCAAAATAAATATGTCACTATACACGTGTACACACACACAATCGCATTATTCTCAGCTGTTACCACCCCATTCTGTACCAGACAGTTTCCCATCCCCTTCTATTAACCTTATTTTTCAACCAGTCTGTTTAACAAGTCCCTTCCTTTTTACATACGACACGCAAGGGGGGAAAGATACATCCTTACATATATCAAGCTCACCGCATGATCCCCACTATCTTTCTCCATCGCTGTTTTCGTCTCACCACCAAATATTACTACCCTACAACTAAAACTATAACAGTCTCTACTTCATTCACTCCATTTTTTTTTCTTTCTTCTTCGTTATTTATTTATTTTTCACCCGAACAAACTCCCGCTTCCCCCAAGTTCAGTCGGTCGGTCGGGCTTTTGGTGAGTCCTAGACTACGTGAGAGGATACATATCGATTGACCCCATTATGACTCACGGTACAAATATACAGACAGTCACAGTCGCCACCACTGCTCTATTCAACCTACAGACAGACATAAAACTGTAATAAATATAATAAGACCAGGTGCGTGAGTGCGTGCTTGTACTATTTACATAGTTTTACAGATAACATGCGACAGCTTGTCTGCTCTTAATATTGCTAAAGACAGACATATATATTATATATATATAAGTGCGGTATTATTAATATCGCATTACCTAACCCAAATCTCCGAACTCACGTTTTACTCGTTTATTTATAAGTTTAAAGAAACATGGCAAAAAAACTAATAAACGTTATCCAAACTTTATAAGAAAATATAATCAACGATAATTTTTGTGTAAAACTTAAAAACAACAGCTAGATTAGAGCATTAGGAATGTATGTGAAATCTGTTTCAAAGAGGAAACCAATATTAAAAGAAATCATTTTGATTGACAAACCATTATAGCAAAAGAAAAAGAATTAAAATGGTTTAATGTAAAAAAGACAAATCGAGACGGCCAAAGTGTACGTGGTAGATTAAAAGACAAAATGTATATAATTTTGTGTTTTAATCGAAACAACTTTTCAGCGGAAAAGGATGAGAGGAATCGAGTCAAGCCAATAAATTAACAACATTCATCGATCCTGGACAGAATGAAAGGTATGAAGCAACCAAAGAGATTTGAACTGATACCAAAGTTTCAATAACGGCTGGCGCAGACTCCGGCAAATATTACAGCCGACATAAAGAATAAATTTATTTATGTCAGACACAAAACAGCTCGGTTTTAAGCTGAAGCAAGATGATACGACTTTCATGCTTTCTTCTAGGGACGTAAGTGAAGTAAATAAAATGAAATGAATTGAAATGAGAAAAATCAGGATTGGAAATCGTGTCGCACACACTCACCTGGTTACAAAGAATGGTAATAGAAGAGGAAAAAAAAAATGCGGTCAAAATGTAAAAAAGGTAGAGGTGATTAATGTTATATAATTTCATTTGTACAGCTGAATGTATATATAAAGTGCATGCATGAATGTGAATTAATGTACACATGCTTACAATACATACCGTACACACACACACACACACAATAATACATACATACATACATACACACATATGTAAGAAAGAGAGAGAAAGACTAAGACAATGATTTAAAAATATTAACAAGGAAAAAAATCGCAACTGACTTGTCGTTGTAACTTGCTTTATGGTACATCTGTCTGAAATTGTCAGTGAATAATACTCAGGGTACGGTACTTGAAATATTTTGCAGTATTTAAACTGTTTCCTCTCTCTCTTCTTTTTTTTCTTCCTTCGTTGGAGAGAGGCGCGTTTTAATGTCGTTAGGAAGAGATGACCGTTCAAAGTGACGCTTTTCCGACGGAAATCTCAAATAAACACATGCATAAAAATCAATGAATTGCTGTTAAACCTATCCATTACTCAGAGGAGGTAAGTGAGAATTATGGTTAATTTTTTAACCAAATGCAACAAGATAAAAATGAACACTGCTTTCTACTTCAATTGTGCGGAGGGTTTTGCGCACGCACGCACGCACACATCCATCCATACGTACAACTCTGCACGTTCATACACGCATACATACACATATATGTATATAAAATCATGCAATTACAGGCGCGCGCACAGACAAGTAACAGACATCTCAGAAAGCAAGTAACAGACATCAAACACATTTGAACTAACAAACCTCAAACCAGACATACACTCTCGTACACAAAGTAACAAGACTTTTAAGCTACTCGTTCGTTCGATCAGATTATTAGTAACGAAACGAACAGCTTTAGGACATCAATCAAAGAAATAAAATAATATACACTTCAAGGGGAAAACTATAAAACCCTAGATTATTTTTTTCTAATGTATTTATGTGTATCTCTTTCTCTCTCTCTCTCTCTCTCTCTCTCTCTCTCTCTCTCTCTCTATATATATATATATATATATATATATATATTAACACGTATGCATGTGAAAGTAGAAAGATATCACTATACCTTTTTCAAAGGGATTATATAAAATGTTTTGTCTTAACAAAAAGTGTAAAGCCCGAGACAAAAATTCAAATGTCTTCAAATAATTTTGTTCGTTTAAATTCAACTGAGATTGGATAACTAAAATTTTAAATTTTCTTATATTTCCACATTCACATATATAGTTACTTCTGTTACAATAGAATTTTATTACCACATTTTTTCATTTAAAGACTTTTAATACAGATTTTGTTCTTAATTTCATCTCCCCAGTTACTAGTTTATGTTCCAGTGTGTATACATATTAATATAAACATACATACACGCATGTGTATTTTATATATAAATTATACACACACCCACACATACAGACGTGTATATATATATATATATACATATATGTGTGTTAATACACATATATGCACACATATATGCATATATATATATGTACATGTGTGTGCGTGTATATATATATGCGTATACATATATATATATGTGTATATGTATATATATATGTGTATATGTATATATATATATGTGTATATGTATATATATATGTGTGTATGCGTATATGTATATATATATGTGTATATGTATATGTGTATATGTATATATATATATATATATACACACATCTAAATTTGGTAAAACTGTAAAAAAATAATTGAAGGTGGGGCACAACGAGTAAGATTTACTGCATTTACCGCGTTGAGAGAAAAAAATATTTTTTACAAATGTTCGCTACTTTACAAAAACTGTATCAGCGAAGCAAATGATCTTCTCTAAATACATTAAAAATACTATAACATAATCTGAACACTATTTCAGAAAATTATCTTCGTTCTATCAGAGTACATAAAAGAGAAATTTAGCTGGAGCAAAATGAGTAAGACAGGATAAGGTAAATTTGTCCCTTCAATTCTCTACATTTACACTTGAGATCTATCCTTGGACAAAAGAAAATTCAGAAGCGTAACGAAAATTTAAAATATATATTTTATATTTTTGTTACGCTTCTGAATAATAAAAGATCATGGAAAAATGGCAAATGATACGAAAACGAAACTTAACTAAATCAAAGAAAACTTAACATAAAATATTCCCTATAGTTTTTTCACAATCTGCTGGAGAGGCTCTCTTCACGATATATGTTAGTTAAAGCGAAGAAATTATTGAAATTATTCATTACTCATTTTGCCCCAGCTTATACATCAATTTTTGAAAATTGAAAATTATTAAATTAGACGAGAAAAATTGAGTTGGAATTCAGCAGAGAAAACAACATTGTTTGTTGGACATCAAAAATTAACCACATATTCTATTGACAAACTCAATTGCAATCCGGTCAAAGTTGAGGAAAAATTTCTTGAAAAAAAAAAGTACCTATCACAACCAGACTGTTTCAAAAACCTCAAC
>NC_142947.1:19202355-19237355 GCF_046866305.1 Octopus bimaculoides
TTTCAACTTTTACTTCTCCTTGGGTAAGCTTTCTGTTTGTCCGCCCACCCCAATCTCTTTCTTTCACACACGCACACACACACATACACATACACACACACACCATATTTACTACACACCTTTCTATCAAAGTTAGTTTTCAAACATTTTATCATACACACAATCATTTTTACCTTTTATATCTTTCTCCACACATGCATTAGGACATCGAACCTTATTACCTCTTCCCTTTCCCATACACACACACACACACACACACACATACATCTATATATGTATATATATAAAAATTTTAATAACCAAGGTGATCGATCCATAAGGAGTTTACTATAGACCTTTGTGGACGAATTTTTGCTATTTTGGTAACGATTACATGTTTTATCTCACCAATACATTGTCTAGATATCATTATATGAACACATATATGTATATATATATATATATATACATATGTATGTCTATGTGCATATATATGCATGTGTGTGTGTGTGTGTGTTTTAATTATAGCAATCCTTTCTACTATAGGCACAAGGCCAGCAGTTTCGAGGGAGAGGTTAAATCCATTACATCGGCCCCAGTACTTAACGGTTAATTACTTTATCGAACCTGAAAGGTTGAAAGGCAAAGTCGACCTCGGCGAGATTTGAGCTCAGAACATGAAGCTGGACGAAATTCTGCTCAGCATTTTTGTACAGCAACAACAACGGTATTAATAATAATAATAATAATAGTAGTAGTAGTAGTAATAATAATAATAATAATAATAATCATAGTAGTAATAATAATAATAATAATAATCATAATCATAGTAGTAGTAGTAGTAGTAGTAGTAGTAGTAGTAGTAGTAGTAGAAGAAGAAGAAATCGACAAATGGATTATATAGTATATCTACAAATGTTTCATGAAGAGGGGTTTTTTGGGGGCGGGAGAGATGTAATATCGTATATAGCATCTATAAAATTATGCAACACGTTACATTGAAAGTCCCTAATCTTCAGGTTAAACCATAAATGTAGACAAGTAAATATTGATATGTCACTACGTTAAAGAACATTGCAACATATTTTACTAAAATATGTTACTACGTCCTTTGGGAGTTTACAGTATAATCTCTAAATGAAATATTTAAAAGTGTACCATATAGCTCATACGTCTGTCTTCATTATTACATTACGACACGCTTAAAGTTCCAGTCAGTTTTCGCCGATCAAAGCCTTCTGAGTGGATTTGGTAGTCGGAAACTGAAAGAAGCCCGTCGTGTAAATGTACATATGTATATATATACATACATAAATACATATGTATGTATGTATTTGTGCGTCTGTGTTTGTTCCCCCACCATTTCATTTAGAGAAAAGAGACCGGTGGAATAACTACTAGGCTTACAAAGAATAAATCCTGGTGTCGATTTGTTCGACTAAAGGCGGTGCTCCAGCATGGCCGCAGTCAGATGACTAAAACAAGTAAAAGAATATATATATACTCGTGATGGTATTTTAATAATACCATCCCTTCTGATATATATATATATATATATATATATATATGATACAAATAATATGTGAGTATATGCATATATACGTACATGTATGTACATACCTACATCTACGTGTATATATAGATGCATATCTGGGTACAGGACGTCACAAAAAAAAAACGCGGACAAAATGAAAAACAAGAATATAAACAGAGCACGGAAAACAAACTTTTTTTCGGACAACGGTAGGAACACACAGGAAAACAGACAGGCCACATAGAGAACATTTATATATATATATAATATATGAGTAATACAAATAATATATATATATATATATATATATATATATATATATATATATATATATATATATATATATATATATATATATATAAATGGGTAGATAGCATAATCTAACCGTCAGTCTGCTGCATGTACATATATATATATATTCCCAAATACATGCTTCTGTGTTCAAACCCACTTAGTTACACCCTGGGCAACTGTTTTGTACTATAGGCCCGGGTCAACCAAAGACTTATGAGTGGTAGACGGAAACTAACAGAAGCCCATCGTGTGTGTGTGTGTGTGTGTGTGTTATAATTTACATATATTTGCCTATATACGTACATATACAAATGATAAATTTATAATTTACATATATTTCCATACATAGGTATATTTCGTTTACAATCAACTGATGGGTTAGTTATTAGGTAACAAGTTGTTGCATAATCTTGAAACATATTTATTAAATGCATTTGAAATTGGTTTATGATAATTTTCAACTTACACCCCCCCCCACACACACACACACAGGCAGATAGATAAACATATGGATGAATGCATATTTATAGACTGTTATGTCCTATAGATAGATATATTAAACATGTCCATCGTATCATCTATATATATATATAGGGAGAATTCACAAAAGACGAAGACAGGTGGTGTAGACAACAAACAGATCTATTAGTTTAACGCTATATATATATATATATATGTATGTATGTATATACAGAGGGAGAGAGAGACAGAGAGAGAGAGAAAGGAGGCAGTCAGAATTTTGGGTAATTCTTTATTAGCACTTTCGTTCGTTTTTCGAATTCGTCAAAACAAAGTCAAAATAAAAATGATAGAAAAAAACGTTTCGTTGTTCATCTATATGAATCGGATGCTCTTTTTGATTTGTTGAAATGAGAATATTGTTTTTGTTCTTTTTTTTGGGGTGGCGGGGGAAGAAAGAAAAGCAAAGGGAGGGGAAATAGACAGAGAGAGAGGTTTCAGGACATTCAAGAAAGAGAAAAAATAATAAAGGATGGGGGAATGGATAGATAGATAGATAGATAGATAGATAGACAGACATAAATCCTTTTTCTCGATATACAATATTTGTACATCACTTCAAACACACACACACACTCTCTCTCTTTCTATATATATATATATATATATATATATATATATATATATATATATATATATACGACCTAACATATTAACAGGCCACTTAGTGGTCTCTTTTATATACACACACATATATATATATATACGTGTATATAAATCTATTCATATATATGTTGTTACATGTCTATAAGAGTGAGTGTTCGGCAGCGGTCAATTGCGCGCTCGCGTGATTAAGTGTCTCACTAATTATGCACTGGAATAAATAAGATAGTATCATTGTAAACATACTTCCATCTGGGTCACAACATTCCTCAAGTCAGATATTAATATGGATCTTATTCTTACAATATTGAGCATTGTTTCTCAAATCATTTATGTGTATCAAAAACTAGATGTATGCATGTATGCATATGTCTTTGTATGTATACGTGCATGCTTACATCTCCACATACATACACACACACACACACACACACACACACACATATATATATATATATACACATATATATACTATATATTATTTATTATTTAATTGAACGGCAAGCATTCATTTCCAAGTAAGTTTATATATTTATGTGTGTGTGTGTGTGTGTGTATGTATGTGGAGATGTAAGCATGCACGTATACATACATGCATACATCTAGTTTTTGATACACATAAATGATTTGAGAAACAATGCTCAATATTGTAAGAATAAGATCCATATTAATATCTGACTTGAGGAATGTTATGACCCAGATGGAAGTATGTTTACAATGATACTATCTTATTTATTCCAGTGCATATATATATATATATATATATATATATATATATATATATATATATATACAGTTCTATATAGAGATGAGGAATTATGTACATTCTTTACATTATTTACATTTGACGGACATTTGTCCTCATCTTTGCTAACATAACGTTTCGGCTGATATACCCTCCAAACTTCATGAGGTATCTTGGGGAAATTTCGAATCAGGGTTCTCATTCCTAAGTTATTTTTCGATGTTGTTATTATTATTATTATTATTATTATTACTGCCTGGAATCGAACTCGGAATCTTGGGGTTAGTAGCCCGCGCTCTTAACCACTACGCCATATGCCCGTGGGCATACCTTAGGAATGAGAACCCAGGTTCGAAATTTCCCCAAGACACCTGATGAAGGCTGGAAGGTATATCAGCCGAAACGTTGTGTTAACAAACAAGATGAGGACAAATACCCGTCAAATGCAAATAATGTGAGATATATATATATATATATATATATACACACACAGTTTTTTTACACTTTTTCGAGATCAGTGAATTTTCGTCACTGGAAAAAGGATATATGTATTTGCATTGGGACTCCTTCGCATCGAAGATCGGTGATTGTCGTACGCTGACGAAGGGTAAATACTCAGAAACCCGGGTCCGTGCGTATCACGTCAGGTCGACGATAGGAAGGATGACTTCTCTTTGCAAATACTGATAGGGCACAGAAAGTGTGTCAATAGCCAGCTGGAGATGTTCTCCTGGGGCTACAAGCTACAGTAGCATTCACCCTTAGGGGTTAGCCGCATTTAAGTGACAAATATACTTCACGTATATATATATATATGCATGCACACACACACACACACACACATATATATATATATATATATATATATATATATATATATATATATATATATATATATATATAGTATATATATATATATATATATATATATATATATATGCATGCATATATGAGTACAGGACACTACCAACGGTTCAAACAGCATTAAACACGCAAACAACGAGAAAAAAATGGAGAACAGGACAAATAAACACAGAGAACGGACACTTCATCAGCTGTCGGCCGTCTATCTACTCCTCATTTCGAGCGTTAAACTAATACACCTGTTTGTTGTTTACACACCTGTCTTCGTCTTTTTTTTTTGTAAATTCCAACTATATATATATATGCATATATACATACATATATCTACATACTTACATATATACGCATATATACATGCATATATAGCTACAGGACGTCATAAAACGTAAACAACATGAAATACGAAAACATGAAATACGAAGACGAACTTTTGTATGCGAACAACGAAAGAAGCAAATGGAAAACAAGAAAGCAACATAAAAAAACGACAGTTCATCAGTTGTTGACTGTTTATTTACTCCACATTTCGAGCAATTCACGACAATATGTGCCTTCGAGAAAACAGTTGCTCCCGAACCAAAATGAAATTTGGCATTTGTGGAGGGTCAAAGTTGATAACAAAAACAGGACAAGGAAAACAAACAGGGAGGGCCGCTAAGCCATACGAGATAAAGAGGCAAACGCTGGGGGAACAATCTTTGACAGGAGATGAGACAGACAAGAATGCGTCTGGTCTGTGGGACTGACCGAAAGAAAAGAAAGCTAATCATGTTGGGAAAGAAAGATGGACGATGGTCGCATGTGAGCAACGAGAGAGTACAGGAGGAAGAGGGAGAGAAAGAGGGGGACAGATAGAAAACGGTGAAGGGGAGAAAAAAGAATTACAGAAAGGAAGAGAGAGAAAACGAAAGGGGAGAGAGAGTACAGGACAGAGTCGCATCAAAATTATTAAGATAAACTTACTTGGAAATATATATATATATATGGGAGAATTTACGAAGAAAACAACAGACGAAGACAGGTGGTGTAAACACAAATGGATATATATATATATATATATATATATATATATATTAATAATAATAATAAAGGAGTTACGACGCAAAAACGTATATATTCAAATGAACACACACATATATATATATATATATATATATATATATATATATATATATGGATCAGAACAGTTTGATTCAAATTCCGTGGTACTTCACGTTTCAAAGAGTGATGCTAATCTTCAACCATTGAAAATTTTAATAAACAAATTTCCAATGGTTGAGGATTAGCATCGCGCTTTGAAACGGAATTTGGATCAAATTTTTTTCATCCATACATGTAACTCCCAAGAAATGTGTTGAGTGCCTTTCTTTCTTTATAAATGACGGGAGAACTAGAATGATAATATTTATTCAATCATTGGAAATTTTTTTATTTATCTCACAACAATTGTTTCGCAACTTAAAACATGCAAAGATAATTTATTTTATTATATTTTATACGTAAATTGCTTACATATCCGTATTAATATAAACAATTTTAAAAATCCATACAGATATTAAGCTGTTTCTCTCGTCGTTTATCATTATTTAACGTCTCTTTTTCCATGCTGACATGGGTTAGACGGTTTGACAAGAACACACAAGTAAGTGGGTTCCACTAGGCTCTTTGTCTGCCTTGGCATGGCTCCTGCAGCTGGATACCCTTCTTAATGCCAACCACACAACAGAGTGTACTGTGTGCTTTTAAGCACACTTTGTTTATGTAAATATTATATAGATAGATAGACATACATGACATATTGGGGTGGTAGTTTGAATGTCTGAATGATTTATATGTTTTCGTATAGACACGTGGAAGTATCTGCTGTGTAAAATAAAGTGAAAGGTTACGATTTCAAACCTCTCTGTTGTGCATAGTTTACAGAGTCTTTTGTAAAACGAGGATGAAGAAGGAGAGTATTTTCCAGTATATATTTTAGGGAGTTCCATTTTTTTTTGTTTGTTTTTAGTGGCCGATGTGTTCTGATAGCTTGGCCTGATTTTCCTACTTGGCTTACAGAAGGAATAGACATATTTATAATATCTGATTTTAATTGTTTGATGTGAGCCGTATATATGTTAGCTTCGAGTATTTAATATAGACAGTGGCGGAATTGATTAGTTCTTTCTCTAGGTACTTTCCATCTAGATGTATGTATTCAAGTTTTTGAACTTAAATGATAACTAGTCACTATATTGTATGGAGAGTTTTTGTTTGCGTGCTATTCTCTATTGGAAGTTAATGTGGTGCAGTAAAATAATATATTTTTTTCATTTCAAAGTTCATGGTATTTGTGTGTGGGTGCAAAATATTTGTGCAAAACGTTAAAAATAGTTTAGCAACTGTTGTATTTGTTTGTAGGCTGAAGGCGAGTTGAATAAAATTATTTTTTCTTTCATGATAATGTCTAAGTTTGGTTTTCTGGTATGACTTTATCATTGAAACTTTTTCCGACAAGAGCTTCATTAATGGCGTGGGCTGCGTCATTGAGTATATTTTCCTTTGGAGGAAGTGTTGAAAGTCGAAATTTGATGTTCTACCATAAGTTCTTCATAATGTTCTGTAGATGGTTTGGCGATGTGCTGATGTGTTTTAGCCTTGCTGTGGGCTTCATGTTAATTTGAATTTTCTAGATTTAACGTAGTGTCTTGGAAGTTTACTTTTTTCAGGTCTGGACTGAATGTTATAGAGAAAACTAAATTTTCAAAGAAGAGGTGTAGGTTTTTCCAGAAATTCTCTATGAATAGGAGGTTTATTTTTCGTATAGGAACCCGTCGTCGCTGTAAACGCCGTTTGTTACTGCTGGGAATTTGTCATAGAGAGTTTTAGAAAGAATTGGCCGACCAAATCACACTCCAGTTTTCGGAGTCTTTTACATTTTTACTAATGTTGCAAGGTCCAGTATTGTTCTTTTTTTTATCTAGTTAGGTAGTAAAATAACAGATTTTCTCGTATATTGCTGAACGCATCAGAACTAAGTTATACGCACTCAAATCGAACTACCAACTATCTCCTAAATTGTACATTCTTGCCCGCATCTACTCGCTCTATTCTCGGCACTCTCTCATCTCTTTTGTGCGGTTCGCGATTGAACTGACTTGTATGTTGCTACTAAATTTTATGAAACAGTACTTACTCTCATCTCACTTCCTCACAACTTCTTGTTTAGATATTTGTGGCTGAAGTAATATGACTGCTACTTTTTATCAACACACAGTGTCAAAACTTTCCTGGCTTCTACTGTGTTACTACTTGGTGTGGATATTTTGTTTTTGTCTATCATTGCTATTATTGGGTTTAAGTACTAACGCCTAAGTTATAGTGCAGGAATCTTAATCAAGATAACTGGAAAGAACTCATTACGTGTAAATGATGATAGTACTGCCAAAAGTATTCGTAAAATGTAAACCTATGATTTGATGCGGGTTAAAAATTTGTATTGGAAGAAGAAAAAAACGAAAGAAACATTAAAGCTCGTATCGCCTGCATTCGAAGCAACAGAAGACAATGATAATAAATAATCAGTGACTCCGTACAAGGCAGGGACATTGTTTTGTTTATTTGTTGTTGTCTTCTTTACTTTTTCATTGATCTGGAGTGATCTTTAAAATGAAACGACTCTTGATCTATGTAAAAATCAGACGAGACATAATGCGCTGATAAATACGGTGGTTATTCAAGTGTAAGTTAGAAATTTGCATGACTATTCGTAGAAATTACATGGTACAACTTCTTATGTAAAACCTTTTTCTCACTAGTAAAGGTTGGTTTGAAAAATTTAAGATGCGCTTTAATTCGCACAGCATTATAATGACCGGTGAAGCTGTCAGTGATGCAGACTTTACTACTAATTATCCAGAGAAACTGAAGTGAAAGCACGTTATAAAAATAAAACTACTGAAAAATAATAATAATAATAATAATAATAATAACAACAACAACAACATCATCGAAAAATACCTTGGGAATGAGAACCCAGGTTCGAAATTTCCCCAAGACACCTGATGAAGGCTGGAGGTATATCATCTGAAATGTTGTGTTAACAACAAACAAGATGAGGACAAACATCCGTCAAATGTAAATAATGTACATAATTCCTCATCTCTTAAATACAGAACTGTAAAGATATATACACACACATACACACACGTATGTATATAAAGATATATATATCTGTATAAAGATAGATATTAAAGATATATACATATATATGTATATATATATAGATGTGTGTGTATGTATGTGTGTGTGTGTATATATATATATATATATATATATATATATATATATATATAAATGTTTGTATTATGTACACATTCACATAAATGCGTTTGCATTTATGGAAGTATGTATAATTTACCAACATAAGTGAAATAATTACAAGTAAAATATATTTCGTACAAACCTATTCCAGTAAAATATGCTGTAAGTTGAGAATACGTGTATTTTGGTCTCATCATAATCATTTTCGTTGTCAATCTGAAAAGCAAAATAAGTAATTGTTTAAAATTAGGAGATTCAGCAATATTACAAGTATACGAAGATACAAGACCAAATAAACACGCTTACAGAAAAATATATCTACATTCAATGAAAAAGTAGTGTTGCGTTTTATATAGTGAACCTGCATGTCCCATAAATTAGTAGTTCGATAAAAAATACTCCGAAAATACCCGATTAAACGGAAACTAGGGTTTATATGATCGCCTAAATTTTTCAGATATGCCACGGGGAGTGGGGTGGGGAGCTGCTGTCCAATACATTAAAACAATTAATAGAACACACATGTGAACATATGAATATCTATCTATCTATCTGATATATATATATATATATGTGTGTGTGTGCGTATACATTATACGAGTTAACTTAGGCAGAGATACGAATGACCAGTATATATATATATATATATATATATATATATATATATATATATATATATATATATATATATATATATATATATATATATATATATATATATATATATATATATATACATATGCATACATATATATATATATATATACAATATTAAAATATAAAAGTAGTATTTCTCGTATAGAATACTGCGTTATTTACCATGAGGGGACCTCCTACACACACACACACGCATACATACATACATACATACATACATACATACATAATAGAACACACATGTGAACATATGAATATCTATCTATCTATCTGATATATATATATATATATATATATGTGTGTGTGTGTGTGTGTGCGTATACATTATACGAGTTAACTTAGGCAGAGATACGAATGACCAGTATATATATATATATATATATATATATATATATATATATATATATATATATATATATATATATATATACACATATGCATACATATATATATATATATACAATATTAAAATATAAAAGTAGTATTTCTCGTATAGAATACTGCGTTATTTACCATGAGGGGACCTCCTACACACACACACGCGCATACATACATACATACATACATACATACATACATACATACATACATAGAGAGAGAAAGAGACAGAGACAGACACACACACACACACACAGAGGGAGAGGCGGACAGACGGAGGGACAGTGCGTCAACAGGTGGGATCCAAAGATGCTGAACATGGAAAACATATCAGTGCTCAAATGATTAAAACTAACACTCCAAAGTCTTTACTGTGAACTTAGTCTGCGGACTAAAGGGTGACTATAAGAGTTTCCTTTATGGTTAATACATTTCGCTTCGCTGTTTATATCAACATATTTTATATGTATGTATGTATGTATGTATGTATGCTTATATGTAATGTATATTTATACACACACAGACACACGCGCGCTATTCTCTGTGTGTGTATATATCTTTATATATATTTACATATGTATGTATGTATGTATGTATATTAAGCCCAAAGCGTGTTTATTTATATTACTATCCATCAATCTATCTATCTATCTATATCAAAACATAGCAACAGGATATCCAGAGGTGATGCAGCACGATCGTTTCAAGCGACTCTATTTAATTGAACAATGCAATCATTACATCAGTTTAAATGCAGAGCTATCCTGCACGGATAATTCTGCACTAATTTTTGATACTTCAACTTAAGTACCTAATTCATCTGAGTCTCAATTATTTTGCTACACACACACACACACGCACACATACACACCCACACATATTCTTTTACTCTTTTACTTGTTTCAGACATTTGACTGCGGCCATGCTGGAGCACCGCCTTTATAGTCGAGCAAATCGACCCCAGAGCTTATTGTTTGTAAGCCTAGTACTTATTCTATCTGTCTGCTTTGCCGAACCGCTAAGTTACGGGACGCAAACACACCAACATCGGTTGTCAAGCGATGCTGGGGGGGGGGGGGGGGCAAACAGACACATAAATATATACACACACATACATATATATATATACGTATATATACATATACGACGGGCTTCTTCCAGTTTCCGTCTACCAAATCCATTCACGCGGCTTTGGTCGGCCCGAGGCTACAGTAAAAGACACTTGCCCAAGTTGCCACGTAGTGTGACTGAACCATGTGGTTGGTAAACAAGCTGCTTACCACAGAGCCACTCCTGCGCCTATGGTGTGTTACGCTTACAGCACCTAGGTTTCCCAAGCGGTCACCCATCTAAGTACTCACTAGGCTCGACGTTGCTTAACTTCGGTGATCGGACGAGAACCGGTGCTCTCAACGTGATATATGTATGTATATATATGTATATATATATCTATACACATATATATATCTATACATATATATATCTATACACTCACACACGCACACACAACAACACGCACACACACACATGCACACATACGATGTGCTTCTTTCAGTTTATGTCTACTAAAGCCACTGAAGTCTTCGGTTGGCCCAAGGTTATATTAGAAGACACCTGTTGAAGGTATCACGCAGTAGGACTGAACCCAGAACCATGTAGCTGGGAAGCAAACTTCTTATCACGCAGCCACACCCCACCTCCACACACATATGGTAAGGACTCGTGGCCAAATGATGTGTGTTGTACATAAGATCACGTGATCGTGGTTTCGATTCCCAGATTTGGCAGAGCGTGGTGTTCTTCAGCAAAACACTTTATTTCAAATTGCTCTCCAATCATTTCGACATCTGACGTGTGGTACGCAGGCAGCGTCGATTATAAACACATAAATGTTTATATATTTATAGATGTTTCTAAGGTGGCCAGCCTTAGAATCTTTAGCATTTCGTCCGTCTTTACGAAATGCCTGTGTGGTTGACCTTGCCTTTCATCCTTTTGGGTCGATGAAAGAAGTAGCAGTTAAGCATTAGGAGAGATGTAATTTCAGGCCTTGTGCAGGATATCCATATGTATGTATACATATGTATGAAAGCAGTTATTACACACACACACACACAAACACATGTCTACAAACGTGCGTATGTATATATGTATATATATATACACACACACACATCTATCTATCTATCTATCTATCTGTCTGTCTGTGTGTCTGTCTATGTATCTGTCTCTCTAAACACACACATATTTAATATTTTATTTATTTATTTATTTATTTATTCATTCATTTATTTATTTATTTTACAGTAAGGCGTATGCATATGAAATAAAAACAAAAGCTGATAAGTATATTTTTCCAATCATCAAATGATATAGCAAATAAGTCAGTCGTCGAAATTGCTTCAATGAACAGAACTACTTCGTATAAACGTGTTAACTGTGAATATTAAGTTTTTTAAAATTATTAATATTACAAAACTAAATAATTTCAAAATCTCGATTTGAAGAAATGAATGATAAATAAATATATGAATAATTAAAGTGTTACTGATAATACTAGTAAGTGGAGAGCGGATTTAATACAAAATCATATCGCCATATTTGCAATCGTGATCATGGCAGGTTTAGAATAAGAATTCTTTTGTCTTTCATAAGTTTTGAAGTACTCTGAACACCGAAAAATTATATCCAGAAAGAGAGAAATCTACTGTAAATTTCAAATATTCTAATTTCTTCGAAATTATATTTACCATTATGCTATAATGATATTGACTTTTATTAAATAAGTTTTCAGTATTTTATATGCTAAAATATAACAAAGTTTAACGTGACTCAGACATTAGATAAAATTCGAACATGAGAAAAAGTGCGATATCAATAATAGCTTATTGAATTGTAATTAAATGGCATTATTTAGCTACATAGATACGAGATAATTCCACTCTTCGTTTGCCAGAGACGTGAAAGAAAATGAGCGTTTTATTTGAGCGATTATATGATAATTTTCTATAAAACTAAATGTAAATGTGCGATTTAACTTGGTATTATGCAACAAGTGGATGTAATCTCTTCATCACATAAGCCGCAGTTTATAAACTTCACAAAAGTTGGTGTAATTAAAAAAAGAGTAGTTCTTATGTTTATTTATAGTCAGCAGGGAACATGTTGTGCATGACCTTTTATAAGCTTTCCGAGACTGATGGGAAAAAGAATGTTTATCCTCAAACGGGAGACCTGGCCCAAATTTTTGCAACAGAATGGGTTCCGCTAAAATCATCCAAGGTGTCGGGTGGTGGTCAGTTTTACATACAAGTTAAAATATAGGGATAAAAAGGATGTTGCAAAAGTAGTCATTGAAAACTTGGGGAAGAAAAAATAGATAAAAATAACAACATATACAAATATATACACGATTTTGTACTGTGACATAACCAGCACTTTATATATATATATATATGGTGCACCAGCATGACCGCAGCCACTTGGCTGAAACACATAAATAAATAAATAAATATATATATACTAGCAGCTAAACCCGGTTTCACCCGGTTTGTTTGGATGATGTGGCTGTGATTGTTTTTGGTTAGGCATAATCTATAACAGCGTTTTTCAACCTGATCATTTCGTGTCCCGTTTCGATTGGAGCCTCAGAAAATGGCTTCAGGAGTTGTGAAGAAAGAATTTGTACGTAGTCTGTTTTTGAGAGCTATTCTATTGGACGTCTGTCTAATCATTAAAAAAATTATTTAATTATGAACATAGAAAGAAATTATACATTAATCGCAATTTTTGTAAGCAGTTTTATCCGTAAAAATTTTATTTGCAGAGAGCAGAAATTGAAAGATATAGGAAATGGACGTGCATGCGTGTGTGTGTGTGTGTGTGTGTGTGTGTGTGTGTGTGTGTGTGTGTGTGTGTGTGTCAGAGAGAGAGAGAGAAAGAGAGAGAGAGAGAGAGAGAGAGAGAAAGCAACTGGTGTTAATGGCAGAATAACATTTGAAATGCAAATCTGTGAATGAAAAATAAGTTCAGACCTCTACATGGTAGGTAGACCTGGTAGAAATAGCAGCCAAATCTCCCTCAAAACACCCTACTGTATTAATGCAAGAATTCTGCGTATTATGTTAAGAAGTTGACGTTAAGAATTGTTTTAACAGAAAATTAAGCTGTAAGAATGAACGGGAAAATTGTGTGTAAGAATTAATAGCAGACGTATCCAACTTAAGAAAAGTGAAGTATGGAAAAAGTAATTGTTATACGCTTATAGAAAAACAATTTATATTATAGAAATTGATACATACTTGTTGAAGATTAAAATGAGCTATTGTTCTCGGCGCGTGTATAATTATAGAGAAACTGAAAGACATGAAATGTCCGTTTGTGTGTGTATTTTTGGCGGGATTTTTGCATTTAGCAGGAGTTGGTTTGTTTTATCTGTCGATCAATGGCCAGACAAGTGGAAAGGGAAGGCGATCTTTTGAAGTGGGCGTCGAATGAAGACACATGGCGAGTTTTATGACTGAACTTCTTTTGAAGTTGTGGTGAGAGGGGAGAATTGATGTGCGTGCGTATGTCTGTGTGTTTGTGAGTGTCTATGTTTGATGGGGTGTGCGTGACAGAGAGAGTAATGTTGATGGTGCATGTGTCTATGAGAGAGAGAGAGAGAGAGAGAGAGAGAAAGAAAGAAAGTGAGAGAGAGAGAGAGAAAGAAAGTGAGAGAAAGAGAAAGAAAGAAAGCGAGAGAGAGATAAATGAAAGTTATCATTCAGTTTATTTATTTATTATGTATATATGTATGAATGGCTTCAGTGACACACACTCACACACGCACGCAGGTTGTCTTAATCGATTTTCTCTGTAAGTATGGGGGCTAGGAAAAAATAGAAAGCGCGTTCCAATCTATGCACTCGTCTCCACATGTGTGCCTTTTTCACGTGAATCCACTCAGCCGTGAACCTCAAGACAAGAAAGAATACAAACCTCGGCCAACTTCAATTTATATATATATATATATATATATATATATATATATATATATATATATATATATATATATATACATACACACACATACATACACGTTATAT
This sequence comes from Octopus bimaculoides, assembly GCF_046866305.1. Lineage (NCBI taxonomy): Eukaryota > Metazoa > Mollusca > Cephalopoda > Octopoda > Octopodidae > Octopus > Octopus bimaculoides. The sequence goes on from NC_142947.1 coordinate 19,217,318, forward strand.
ATTGTATAGATAGATAGATAGATAGATAGATAGATAGATAGATAGATAGATAGATAGATGGATGGATGGATGGATGGATGGATGGATGGATAGATTCGCTTTACGCACTACTCAGTTTTCACGATATTGCTTTGGGTCAATTTTATTAAGCTTTAAAGTATTTCGTCAAACAAATGAGCCCTGTACTTATCTTTTTAAAGCCTGGTTCTTATTTTATCGGACTCCTTTTTACCGAACCGGGGAAGTAAGCAAATCACTACTGGTTGACGTTGGGGACAAGCGTAAACACGCACATAGATATGTACTACACACACACACACACATGACGTGCTTCTTTTAATTTCCATCAACCAAATCCATTCACGAGGCTTAATCAGCCCAGAGCGAGAGCACAAAGACACTTGCTCAAGGTGCCATGCAATAGGACTGAACCCGGAAACATATGGTTGGATAGCAAATTTCTTAACACAGAGCAACACCTGCGCCAGAATTTTCCCTTTTAGTTTTTTGCTTTTTTTTTTGTTTTTTTGTTTTTTGTTATTTTGGATTTTGTCAATTATTTACGATATTGAATAATCGAGTTTCAAAGTGCCAAGAAAGTCAGTTTCTTAAGAAATGAAAATTAATATGTGAACTTAAATTGAAAATGGAAAAGAGCTGAACGAAACATCAAAATATATGGCGCAACTGTTTGAAACATTAAGATGAATGACAGAACAGAAGCCGAACTAGCATGTTCGTTCCATCTTCAGTAACAGTTACATACGCTGTATACACTTCATAGAAACAACAGGAAAAAACTGTATTTAAGGGATAGGAGATAAAAAACACACACACACATGTATGTATATATATTTAAGGTATGTGTGTGCGTGCTTGCGTATGTATGTATGTATGTAATTTGTGCCGTGCTGTATACAAAACACGACTCTTTGCCAATGTTCTTTTATATTTTGACAGATAGCCGCCGTGAAAGTGAAATAATTTTCGATATCTTTTTAGCCATCGTTATATAGCAGAGAGAGAAACTATACACTGAAACAAAAGTGGAAATAAGTACGTTTTATGTCCATTTTGTTGTTTTAAGTCTATGAGTAATTTGTGTGTGTGTGTGTGTGTGTCCATGCGCGCGTGTGTGTGCGTGTCTGTGTGTAGATGCGTATGCGTATGGATCGCTTACTACCTAACTGGATAAATAAATCGATAAATAGATATATTGATAGACAGATAAAAGTTTTAAATATCTGAAACACACACACTGTGTGTGTGTGTGTGTGTGTGTGTGTGTGTGTGTGTGCGTGCGTGCGAATGTTTGAATTATGTATTTATAAATATATCTTTTCATTTGTTTCAGCCAGTAAGGTGTGTGTGCCGCATGGGTCACTGCCGCTGGATAATATTCATATATGTCTGTATGCATGCATAATATTTAAATTTTACATATTTCTATATACATAAACGTTTAGATATATATATATCTACGAATGTGTGTGAAATCTATGTATAAACATATTTATATATCGGTATTAATACATTTGTATGTTTGTATCTATATCTATCTGTCTGTCTGTTTGTATGTATGTATGTTTGTATATATGTCATCATACACTGGAAATGCTTCTGCTAATTGGTATCCATCAGAAATTCCATAGTTTCGTAGAGTTTGTATAAATAGATAAATGATAATTTTAGTCTTCATTTTGCCCTTTCTCACTTATAACCTGATCATGAAAATTGACAGCCCTCTTTTTTTATTGTCCAAGTGTGACTGTGTGGTAGGACACTTGCTTCCCAACCATATATCTCCCGGTTCAGTCGCTCTGCGTGGCACCTTGGGCAAGTATCTTCTAATATAGTCCCACACCGAATAAAGCCTTGAGTAGATTTAGTTGATGGAAACTGAAAGCAACTCATCGTACAGTATGTACGTACCTGTATGTACATATGTGTGTGTGTGTGTTTGTGCTTCTTTGGAGGTGGCGCCATTGGCCACTGTCGCCTCACTTCTATCTTTTAAGATGTCATGTAGTCACTCGTCGATTTTTCTTTGACAAAATCATGCAGCTTATGGCATATCATATCGTGGTCGACTTGATGAAAAGCTTTTGCTAAGTCGAGATATTTCACATCTACATTTGAGTTGTTGAGCAGCTGTTTAAACACCCAGTCGTTGTGCAGTAAGACCTCGGGCGCTTCTGCTTGGTCGAAAACTATGCTGGGTGTCAGTCATCAAGGGATGCAATTTGTTCCCTTCTGACTATTCGTCCGGCTACTTTGCTGATGTGTGAAGTTAGAGAGATAAGCCTATAGTTTTTAGTATCTGCTCTGCTTCCTCCTTTATGGATTGGGCATATTATTCCCTTCTTCATTTTTCCTGGGAGCTTACGACTTGCAAGGAAGCTTTGAAAAAGAAGCTGCAGTGGTTTTGCGAGAGCTCGTTCGCATAATTTGAGAAAGATTGCTGGGAATCCATCAGACCCAGAAGCTGAATTTGCGTCTGCTTCATCTATTGCCAATATTACATCTTGTTTGATATCGATGTAATCAATTATTACTGCCTCCCTGGTTACAGGTATAGTGGCAAAGAACTCTGCTGCTTTGTTCACTTGCCTGTGGTCTATCGTCTTAGTGAAAACACTTTTGAACTGTTCCTTCAGTATTGCACTTATCCTCCTTGAGTTTCTCCTAAGGGAGCCATACTTTCGTAGGAGGGGCCCTATCTTGTAACGTGTTGAGGTTGTATCTTTGGCAAAATTAGAGAAAATTAAAGGGTCTGACTTCATATTTTTATAACCCGGGTTTCTTTATCTGCTCTCTCTTTCATGGGATTGTTGTCATCAGATTTGTTTTCAGGTGGGACTTTTCACAACTTTCGAGATGTGTTTAGGCGATTTTCTACCTTTCTCCGTCGTCTCATAAGAATGTTCCTCTTCCTGACGTATTGTTCGAGTTTAATCTATCTATCAATCTCTCTCTCTCACTCTCTGTCTGTCTTGTCTGTCTGTCTGTCCGTCTGTATCTATCTATCTAGCATATCTCTCTCTCTCTCTCTCTCTCTCTCTCTCTCTCTCTCTATATATATATATATATATATATATATATATATATATATATATATATATATATATATATATATATATATATATATGTGTGTGTGTGTGTGTGTGTACTCTTTTCATATGTACATAGATGCACATATATTTCCATATACACAGACTATATATATATAGTCTCGCTCTCACCCACTTTCTCTTTGTGCATATCATTATATTATATACACATATACATGTGTGTATGTATGTGTTATATGGATTATATATGTATGTATCTATATACATACATACATACATACATACATACATATATATATATATAAGGTTGCAGCATGGCCGCAGTCCAATGACTGTAACAAGTAAAAGATAAAAAGATATATATATATATATATATTTATATACCGGAGTAAGCACATAAAATGCCCAACAAGGTGGAAAAAAGAGTACTCAAATACCAGAGGTAGAGTAATATGCTTTATTTAAAAGCAGCAGAAATATAACAAAAGACTGTTACTCGGAGTTTCACGTTCCCGTTCATCGGACAGTTTTGTTAGAAATCTAACAAAACTGTCCGAGGAACGGGAACGTGAAACTTCGAGTAACAGTCTTTTGTTATATTTCTGCTGCTTTTAAATAAAGTATATATATATATATATATATATATATATGCATCCATCACTTTATATCCCGCACACATATACGCAAATATCACATATTATATGCTCATACTTTAGGTTTATTTATGTTTTCCTATCTACTTATATGAGAGATTATGTGATTGGGAGGTTGAGGTGCATTGATGAGAGTTAGAACGATAAAGAGAGGAAGTTGATAGTAGAAATATGTAAGAGCGAGATTTTTAAAATCGAAGTGAGAGCTATGGAAAACTAATTAGATTCAGAATTTTGATAATCACATAAGTCTATGACGGTTATTTATCAAGCAAACAAATATTTTAATGAAATTGTGCCTTCGCTTTTAAGACGAGTGTTTGTGTGTAAATATGCTTATGCCTGCATTTGCGTATATCTGCGTGTTTGTATATATGCGTTTAAGGGCATTGTATACATGTGCATCATGGGAGGGTTATATATGTATATGGTTATAGATTAAAATATACTGTATTTATATGTAGTAAAGAAACGAAGTTAAACGGTATTGCATTCTTTAATCAATGACGATCATTTCGATAATCACTTGTCTATATTTTTATCAATCAGCATGATGAGTTATACATATATAAAAATCATGTGAAGTCATCGCATATTAAATGACAGTTCTACAAGCTATTTCTTCCAACTGGTTACAAAGGTAATATTTAAAAATGATACTGGTTTACATATAAGAATATTTTTTATTAAATATAATAAACGAGAAAGGAAGATAGGAAACAGAATAATAAATTATAAACAGCAGGTTGTTACAATGTCAGAAATTCACTCAAGTGGAGAGACTATAGAGACAGGTTGTCTTTTAATTACCCTGTGTTCTATCATTTGCAAACAACAGGGCCACGAATATTGACATGTTGGGAACCTTCTAATTTATTGTATTTTTATACTAAAGATAGAGAGATAAGAAGTTAGGAGTGAAAAGGAAAATGTTCAAAGAAGCGGCAGTTTACTACTATATATTCTCAGAATATAAAGAAAATATATCATGATAAAGATAAGTTTAAAAAGTAATGATAACAAGGAGCTAAAATAAAAGTACAGGATATAGTTTGAGATTGATATGAGTATTGTTGGAGAGGATAAGATCATTTACAATTGGACTAAGTAAATAGATTGAGTAGTCATGTAAGAAATTATCTAAGTGGGATGTTTCGTGATGTGGAATATAATATACAAATTCACCTGTGATAAATCTGAAACCGAGACGATGAATAAGAAGGGTATCCTTAAAATTATTTAATTCAGTTAGTCAATCAGAATTTTTAAGAATGTTTGACTGAATTTATAGGAACACGAGATCAATGAGTTGTTACGCTTATTCATTAAATAGACTTTTAGGACCTCTGATGCATCCATAGAACTCAATTTACAGCTACCCTCGCTTCAATGGGTACAAATTCAGTACGTATTATTGTCCATGGTACCGAGTAACTAATATTCTTCGTTTTGAGGTTGCAAATAAAGTTAGCGAGCGAAGTACTAAGTGCTTTTCTTTTATTTTTAAAGGAATGTATATGATTATATAATCTAAATTTAAATTTGGATGCAATGGTACCAATATAGTTATGTACCTTATCTGGTATCGTAACTGAAGATTCATGTACTGCATTAGTTTTAAGATATTGGCTATTTAAAGGGCATTTATCAGGATTCCTTAAGTTACACGTGCTATATGAGAAAATACAGAAGAGTTATTATTTACTGTATCACTATTATTACTATTATTAGAAGGGGACGTAATTGTCAAAATATTTATTGTATTGAGACATAATATTCACAGAAGGCAGAAAGTGCTTCCATGTTAGAATTTCATTTTTTATTCTTAATTGCTGCTATATTATCGGCTAAATAATATAGTGTGGTGAGGTGGAGTACGTAAATTTCACTGTATGTCGATTAAAGATTCTTTATCTATTACAGAGGAAGTGAAGTACTTGTTCAATGCCTTAAAAAATTCCTGTTTATCTGAAACTACATGAATTCTGAAAAGGGGGCGTTGAATCCCTATATTTTTATTTCGAATCTGGTACTTAGTCTATCGGTTTCTTTTGCCGGATCTCTAAATTACGGGGACATAAACAGACCAACACCAGTTGTCATGCAGTGATGGTGACAAACAAAGATACAAACACACATATATACGACGGGCTTTCCGTCTACTCATTTCACTCATAAGGTTATGCTCGATGTGAGAATATAGCATATACACTAGCCTAAGATGTCACACAGTGGGACTGAACCTAGAACCATGTGGTTGGGAAGCAAGCTTCTTACCACCCAGTCACACCTGCGCCTACGATATATATATATATATATATATATATATGCATGTAGCTTGTCGAAGCTGCATCCTTCAGGTAAAAGTTTAATAAATATTCACTGAATAAATCTTCAGTTTAAGATAAAGATGAACATTAATATATATATATATAGTGAGAATTTGCAAAAAAACACAAAAGACGAAGACGGGTGTGTACACAACAAACAGATGTTTTAGTTTAACGCTCGGGAAGTGAGAAAGTCTTTTAAGTTTCGAGCCTACGCTCTTAAACAGAAAGGAACACAGAAATAAACAGGGAGAGAAAATAAAAAAAAGGTTTAGTGGCTAGCGATCTATCATGGCGAATGCTGGACAGAGGGGTCACACAGGAGAGCTAGGAAGAAGGGGAGAGAATAAAGTATTGATGATGCCAAAACGAAGGTGCGCGTGCGTTTGTATGTAAGAGTATGTATGTGCGTGTGGATGGGCGCTGGTGACCTTGGCGTGTGTGCATGTGTAGGTGTGTGGATGATGGTGTGGGTGCTGGGAAGTGGTCAGTGCAAGTGTGTGCCTGGTGGGGTGGTATGGTGGTGTGTGGTGTGGTAGTGTTGGGGGTGTGGGTTGGGATGAAGGTAGGGGTATGTGAGAGTGGGGTGTAAGGGATGGGGTGGGGGTGGGATGGGATGTATAGGGACGGTGGTGTTGGAATGAGTAGGGGTGGGTAACGAGGGAGGGGGTGATGATGAAGGGAGAAGGTGGGTAGGAGTGAAGAGAGGAATTAGGTGTCAGAGCAAGAGAGGAGAGGTGGGTGGGAGGGAGGAAGTAGGAGTGAGAGGACGAGGATTAGATGAAGAGGGGAGGAGAGTTGAGTCCATGTGACGCAAAGAGCGAAGAGAGAAGATTAATCCCTGTTCACGACTAAGACGGAGTCCGGATGGCCCCAAGAACAATCCGAACAGAGACAGGTGTTGTAAAGAATGACCGGTAGAGCGGAAATGGCGCGAGGCCAGGGTGTCGTTGCCGAGTCTGATGTCTCGGAGGTGTTCCGCGAACCGGTCAGACAAGCAGCGTCCCGTTTGACCGATGTATAAAGAAGGACAGAGAGAGAGAGAGCAGGAGATGCAGAAGATGACGTTGCTAGAAGTGCAGGTGAAGGAATCAGTGATATGATCGGGTCGATGATGGGTGCCTGTGAGGAGATTGGTGTTGGAGAGGTAAGGGCAAGTGCGGCAGCGTGGGTGGGTGCAGGGGAATGAGCCGGGTTGGGAGGTTGAGTTAGGGAAGAAGCTGTGGACCAAGAGGTCTCGTAGGTTGTGGGCTCGTTTGAAGGAGGGGAGGGGTCGGTTAGGGAAAATGTGCGAAGTGGAGGGGTCGGACTGGAGTTGCCGGAAGGCTTGGAGAATGGTGCGTTGGAGAGGTAGGGTGGTGGGGTGGTAGGTGAGGGGAAACTTGAGAGGGCGACGGCGAGGCGGGTGCGGAAGAGAGAGCAGATGCACGGTCCACGGAAGTGCTGTGGCAAGGGCGGTGTGGATAGTGGTGAGAAGATATCCACGTAGGATGAAATGGCGATCCATGAGTCGAGACTGAGTCTCAAAGTCATGGTCGTCACTGCAGAGCTCACGTAGAAGGAAGAATTGGGAATAGGGGATGGAGAGCTTGGTGTGTTTAGGGTGGGAGGAGGAGAAGTTGAGGTATGAGTGTGAGTCTGTGTGTTTGTAATGGATGGAGGTGGTGAGAGTGGAATGATGAATGCTGACCGAAATGTCAAGAAAGGCGATGGAAGTGTCGGAAATAGTGCAGAAGTGGATGGTAGGATGGAAAGATTTTGACAAAAGAGAAGGAGTCTATAAATATATATATATATATATATATATATATATATATATATGGGAGAATTTACGAAAAAAAAAACGTCTTTATCTAAAGTTGAAAATTGAAATGATTTAGCATTAAACTGAAGATTTATTCAGTGAATGTTTATTAAACTTTTAGCTGAGGGATGACAGTGACTTCACAGCTTCGACAAGCTACATGCGAGCCGTAACAATATAGAAGTGCATGAATTAAATTATACGCCTATTGCAAAAAGAAAAAAAAACACATCTATCTACGTACCCTGTCATATTTAATATATCAATGGCAAATAGTGCATCACTAATCATTAATTATTCATTGCTACATTGCATACCTGTAACTGTAGAGTAGCTAATGAATGACCCCTTTATAGGAACCGCTTTACTCATAGCTATATTAAATATTTATAGACGCTTCTATCTTGAAAAATAGGTATTCAATGCATAAACATTCATTCGCTAAAATAAACTGATTCACTCGACACCATTAACAGATCACATTTGGAGTTTGAAATCAAAAGGTATTGATTTTAAACTCGAGTGGAGTGTCATAGGTACTGCACCACTATATGGAGATGAATGACATATATTTCGACTGTGCACAGATAAAGATACTGTGATATTATTAGCAGACGATAATCTTTTAAAGAAACGAAATTTTCAAAATTTTCAAGGCCTACAAGCATTAGACATAATAAGAAAATGAACGTTACTCAATCTAGTAGTATTTCAAATAATATTGTATATTTTTCATTAAGAGCTCTCTCCTGAATATTCACCTGGTGTATTCTTTCTTATTATCACTCAGTCCTTATATTTATTTGCTTCAAAAACTTTTTACAAACTTCATTTATCCTACACATACTTAACGTAAATTATTTATCTAATTACTAATAATAATATAAATAGTACAAACCCATAAAATATTAAATATTATATTCAGCTTTAAACTTTTATTATATACATACATGTATGTGCGATGTGTGTGTATGTGAGTGAGTGAGTGAGTGAGTGTGTGTGTGTGTTTGTTTGTGTGTATGTGTATGTCTATTTCTATATACGGAATATTTGCATATGATTATCCTCTGCATATATATACATTAACGGCGGTATTCGTCCTATGATAATATCTCTTATTATCTCAGTGTTCAAAAACACAAATACACATAAGTAGCAGACAAGTAGCCGTGGTAGCTTTCAGTGTTATATCTGCATTAAGTATGATATACAGTTTGCTACCTTACACATACTCATATTTCATATATTATATTTATAAAACGATATATACATATATATGAAATAATAAAGTGGTAGAATCAGTCAAGTGATAGTGGTAAAACGTAGTCGGTTAATCTTTAGCCACAACTCGGCTCCTATAAAAAATACAGATGACTTGATCGTTGATCAATAATATTTATTAATCACTACATCAAATACAATTCATCTCATATCGAGATTAGACAGAAAATTCCGATAAGGTGACAGGTGCTATACAACTGCATCTTTAAAGCAACAAAATTGCTTATTATGCGATAATCAAATTTGTACACAAAAGGGATGGAACAAGTAGTTCACTATTACAGCTATTTCAAAAGCACATTTGGTGCATCCTACGTAGCATTACAAATGTGTCGTAGCTGTCTGGAATACTTTTTTTTTATCAGGTCGCTGTAATAGAGAATGCAAAGAAAAGCTGGGATAGCAGAAAGAATTAAAAAAAGATGTGAGTGAAGGTTGGAATCGGTAAAGAAACGATTGCGTGTACTATTCACCGATTACCATAGCAAGATAGATAGAGATGTAGTTTCATTTCGTTATCAGCATACTCAAATTATTGTAATGGCTGCAGTAGATTATAATTTCATTAAAATATGTGTGGCGTCAATAATGGGCAACCGGAGCGATAGAAGCTGTGATGTTTATTGCTTAGGGTAAATAAATATGAGTAATAAAAGCTCATATGGGGGGAAAACAGGGAAGAGGAAAAAAGGAGATAGTGAAAAAGGAAAATAAGTTCAAAGTAAGGTAACGGTAGTCGGTTACTTGAGTAGGGCACGCTGTTGGCTCTTTCTCCGATTCCAAACTCCACTCTCTGTTTTTAAAATTCTTTTTGTTAGCCTGGCTTTCTTTTACATTTTTCATTACGGTAAACTATTTTCAACTAAGCGGTCGTATGTACCTGATGAAAAAGTACATAAGACGGGTACAAGACATTCGTAATGTTACGTAAGATGCACCCGATGTGCTTTTGAAACAGCTGTAGTACTCGACTACCTCTTCCATCTCTTTTATTTACAGATTACATATGTGTGTGTGTGTGTGTGTGTGTGTGTGTGTGCGCATGTATATATATAAACATACATACATGTATACATATATTACGCGCACACGAACATAAATGTTACTCTGTGTGTGTGTGTGTGTGTGTGTGCGTGCGTGCATATGTGTGTGTGTGTATATATACACTATGTGTATGCATGTGCTTATTCCATGAGTGCATGCGAGTGTGGGTAGTAGGGACGCGTGTGTGCATGCATGTTTACTTAAATGTGTATGTGTGTGAATCTCACTATGTGTCGTGTATGTGTGTACGTTTGACCGGCTGCGTGCTAATTACTCTACCGTTCCAGTTGTTATAACAGCTGTGCTTCCTAACAGTAGCAAAGTAAGCAGAATTGACCTCATTTTTTTTCTCTCTCAACCTCTTCTCACCGTCTTCCACTCACTATTCTTGCTATATTCAGTTTTTATTGTTTTAGTTTTGATAATTTGGCTGTCTTATGTCTGCGGGTTTGTGATTGGAGTATATTTGTTTCAGTCATTAGACTATGGCTATGCCAGGGCACCGCTTTCAGGAGTATTGCCGATTATATCGGACACGGTACTTGTTTAGTACTCACTCGCTTCACAAACACCAAGTCATCGTCGGCTAAATGACGTTAACTGCCGCGGAACAGAATTTACAAGATATCTTTGTCGACACACTAATAATTCGATCCCACATCGTATACATACATGCATTCATACATCATATATAAATCCACCCATCCATATACATATGAATGTATGTGTGTGTGTGTGTGTATATGCATGTGTGCGCACGTGTATATTTGTGTATGTCGGCTTTAAGTGAAACGACGTAAAGCAAAGTCAATTTTCTCTTCGTTTTGATGACATAAACAGGAGTTACATTTCCACCATATATTTCTAGTCACAATAACTATTTCTAAATTAAAACCCAGAACACTTCTAATATTAAAACATTGATATATGTTTGTGTGTTATAAATATATTAAAGATAAATAAAAAAAAAAAACAATAAGAATTGTTAACTTGAAGAATGCGTCCATAGTTTGTCATACATTATTTCTCTTTTCTTCGTATAATTTTTGTAACAATTGTATCGAATCATCAATCAGCCCTCTCTCTCTCCCTCCCCTCTCTCTCTCCCTCCCCTCTCTCTCTCTCACTCCCTCCCTATCTAAGGATATCTCTCGGTAAAGATGGACATAGCTTTATCAAAATGCTGTAAAGCTTCAAGACGGATCTTTAGTTGTTCAAATTCGTAGTTGTTTGGCATTCTCACTCTTGTCACCTTCTTCAGTTTGGTGCTGTTCCATCTCCACGACATCCTCATTAGATATCTCTTTATCACGTGACTCAAGTAATTCCTCAATATCTTGATTTATTTCATTAAATCCGACCTGCTATGCAATTTCAGTAATCTCCTATTGAACATTTTTATTGACTCTTTGTCACTCGGGAAGTCTGCAATGCAATTTGGATAGATTTTACCATAGACAAATTTCATTGTGGCTGTTTTCACTTCTCGCCATATCACTGTCAAATTTTCAATGGTATTCATAATATGGTAACCCCGTCAAAATTCTTTTACTGGTAGTTTAATTTTTCTATCTAAAATCTTAAGTACTTGCTTAAAGGTGCACCGCAAATAGTAGGCTCTGAATGTAGCAATAACCCCTTAACTCTTTACGTCTAAACACAATCAGCCAGGTTGATTCATAAGTTGAACCATTATCTTTCAGTTCATCCAGATTAGATAGCATTGTTTGCAAGAAGCAAGGTCTTATTTTCAAGGATCTTCGTCTGACAGTATTCTTTGACAGTTGGACCAAAACATTAAGTAAACCAATTTGGAACACTGTTCTGGTGATCTACTCCTTTTCATTTGATTGGCATAAATTTAGAAGCTGAGATTTAGAGAATGATAAACAACAAGAAGCTTCAACTTTAGATCTCCTGAAGCATTCTCACCACGCGATCTTTGGCAGCCTTGAAACTAGGTACAAATCTTTCTTCTTTAGAAATCTAAGTTCGTTTTGGCATTTGCTTCCAAATAAACCTGTCCCGTAAACGTTAAAAATTGGGTGTAGTGAGTATCCTCTTTAATAATATTTTCCAGTAAAGTTGGAAAAGTAACTGCTGTTTTCTGTCGGCTTTTAAGAATTCCCCTGTTATCTGTATATGATGAAATTTTACACGATTTGTTAAACGTCCCAATCAACGACAGCATACCATGACGTTTTCACATTAAGAAACCCTGTGCATTTTTTAAATAATCATATAAACTTACGGAGATGTACGTGCATAGCAAGTGACCTGATCCGAAATCGTGTACTGGAATGAAAACAATTGCAGCGTGGAAGGTGTTTATAAGCCATTTAAAATAACACATAAAGACTGTTAGATTCACTTCAACATTTAAATTTAATTTGTCAAAATATTTTCGTCGCTTTGAGACCGCGACCTGTTCACTGACAAAATTCTATGCTGCATTTTTCATTTGTAATGTGTTCTCTATCCATGTTTGAAAGTCTTTCCATATGTTGGTTTTCATATCTAATGTACCATTCAACGGTGTTACACTGAGTACGAACTTAATTTTCTTTCCGGATTATTGTAAATTATTTGTACAATTGCTAGGTGAAGACCGAGAGCACTTCCAGTATATGCAGCTTTGCTAGCCAAAGTCGAATCTCTGTAACACTTCTAATTTAGTTTCTAATGTTACACATGTTGCTCTATTATTACGATTTTGTATATGTACGAACCCTCAGACAGCAGTGGTACACAATTCACTTTTAGCCTCCATTACAACGAGGAAAAAAAAAATCAATAAATATTTGCAAAGTGAAAATTCGAAGAGTCACCACTGAGTTCAAAGCAAAGCAAATACAAAATCTAATTCTGAATCAGGCAAACTTCTTAATAGTTCGCCACTCGGTCACTTTGCTTTATTTATATATTTGTCTCAATTCATAATTTTCATTTAACACCATGTCTAAATGGCTGAGAGAAAGATAAATTGTTACTGGAAATTTGAAAAGAAACATTTTGTGCCGCGTACATCCAACAAGGATCAAACAAACTTTACTGCAAGGCCTATTTTAATTTATATCTCTTAAATATAATTTCGTTCTTTGGCTTTCGTATATTTTAAGTGCTGTCGTACCTTGTAAGACTTGCATCTACTCTGAACTAGCCGGTAGACGTATCTTAAATGACGTTCGTGAAAAAAAAAAATGATGAATAATTACTATCCTTATCCATCATTGTTTATTTATTATCTATATTCTACCGAAGTGGAAAGAAGTAACAAGTTACAAAAAAAAGAAAAGAATAATAAAAGTAGACAAAATTTTAGTTTGAGAAGTGTACACTTAGTGAATTTTATTTACTGTATTTGATTTTGTATCATTTCACACCGACGTCAGGACGAAACGCCCTTAAGTGAATACTGTCTGTATGTGTATGAGTGTGTGTGTACATATAAATACATATGGAAAGACACACACACACACACATACATATAGGTAGATAGATAGATAAATGTATATATATATATATATATATATATATATATATATATATATATATATATAAAACATAAATAATATATAATTATATGCATGTATCCATACATATATGTACATACCGACATCTATATGTATACATACAAGCATATATGGGTACAGGACATCACAAAAAAACGTTAAACACAATGAGAAACGAAAACAAAGACGAGGACAGAAGACGGAACTGTTTTTTCGAACAACGAAAAAAAACAGAGAAATGAGACATGCAACATAAAGAATATTACCCATCTTCAGTTGTCTCTTCTCCACTACTCCGCGTTTCGAAGGCAATATATGTGTGTGTGTGTGTGTGTATTTTGTATAGCCCCAGATTTGAAGACCAGAGTACACTGTAGACGTGGTGTTAGAAGAGAGAGAGAGAGAGCAAGAGACGGGGGGGGGGCGGGGCGAGAAAGGCACGTATTTGTATGCGGTGACAGTTTTTGAGTAGGTTTACCGTGTATGGATCTTGATGAAAAGCATATTTGTATGCATTCATAGTTTTGAATTCCCATGGATACAAATTCATAGTACCAACTACCTGTCAAGTTATTTTGCGCTCTGTGAACTAAAATTGTATTGCCTTGGTTCACGTGCATTAATCAAAAATATTCCCCCATCAAAGCTCTCTGTAAGTTATTTTCCATTACTTTTCTGAAATCCTTATTATTTTTAGGTGATTTTTCTGTTCTGCCCGTCACTGAGCCAATTTGTATGACAACCACTTGTAATGTCAGCAACAGCTATTATTGTAGGGCTAAACGTCTTTAGTTCAACAGCGGATGATCAGGTGATGAATAGCCGAAATACTTCGGTGTCTATTTCGGGAAGTAAGTTATGGTAAATATTCCAAATTTTCTGTATGTAGTATATGTGAGGTTCATTCTTGTTCGGTTAATTCACAGTCATAAAGTGAATGTATTGACTACATGCTGAGTCATTGTGCACTCTCAATGTTTCGGTTCAGATATCAGGAACTGCATTGTACGATATATCCGTTAAGACGGTAGGATGAAGTTTGAGGGAGTTTCGCTGCTATTTCTGCAGATGTAACGATAATAATGTAGAAACTCAAGAAGAGCCGACAGAGATAGGCATCATTTTACATAGGGAAAAATATTGTCCAACCACCATATTGCTGGTAGAACTTTCGTCTGCTTGAAAACGCCTCCCCACCCTTCTCCTTCTCGATTGCAGTAGGTTTTGAACTCAAGGAGAAAAAGCACTTCAGAATTTATATTATCGTTTTTATACTATCTAAAGATACGTAGACTCATATTTTTTTACTGATCAGAGAACTGAAGTTTTGATTTTAATAAAAATGTCGTTACAGCTGCTGCTGATAACGATCATGGTGCAGTGGTAATAATATAATGATGGTAGTTTACACACACACACACACACACACACACACACACACACACACACACACATATATATATATTTCATTAAAGTTCATATTTATAACAGAGAGAAAATGTGAGAGGGAAAAGATTCATGCTTTCTTGGTACATTCTATGATGACTAAATGTATAAATACCTTTCAGATAATTTTTTATGGTAATAATGAACTGAATTAATAAAAAATTATCTCAACTAGCATAAAACAAAATGACAAAAATAGTAACAATTATTAAATGTTATAATTAGCTTTATGGCTGATGTTTCGCGAATATTATCTAATAGCTATATCGACCATCTGCCGGTATAATTTTATATTACTTTTTTTTAATGATAATTACAAGAAGGATATCTGTGAGTCTGAGATATAAATATGCAGGCTATATATTTTCACATGAGTTCTGTTAAAGGAAGTAGAAAAAAAGCCACAGCTGGTCATAGGAGCAGAGTAGTAGGCAACCAGCTAAAAGATTTGTGATCCGTGAATAACATTCTTATCTTTTATAAGAAAATAGAAAGTTGAGAAGGAAGATGTCTGCTGTAAATTAGAGACCACATTTCGATTAGCGTCCTTTGTCTAGTTTTCGTCAACAAATCAACCTACTCTGTGTTTTATTTTCAACTTGATTTTTGCCAACACAACGCTTCTTTTCTTCTTAAGACACCTACCTTTCTTATCACGGTACAAATTTATTTAATCTTATGAATTTTATTTATTTATTTCACAGACACACATCATCACTAATTTCTAACCTATTAATTTTGGCTACTATCCTTTAACTCTCCGATGTTCAGAGTATTAGCTTTCACATCTGTTATGTGTAGAGTACCCCACTCAGACATCTGTATACTGTACAATCTTCTAGATTGTCGAAATCGAATCATCTCCGATAATGGACAGCACAAACCGAAAGGCAGAAAACATTACCTCACTCCACTGACTCCGCTAAAAGAAAGTAAACCACTAATTAGGCCCATTGCGATCAAAATGTCAAATGAAGCTTTTCAGGAATACATGTTCAATAAGAAGCAAAACAAATGTAGTTATGAGTAAGTATTACTGGGTAGAAACAGTCTCCCGCTGTAGGCAATGACAATACGTGAGATTTACGAGTGTTATGTTGGCTTGCAGTATAGCTTGAAGAAAGGTTGTGAGAAATCATTATCTTAATCACTAATATTCTAATCATCATTTATCTTCTCCGTCAGCATAATTGTTGTTTTTATTATTCGAATTCTAAGTTAAAACCAACTCACTTCATTTACACTGCAAGTAAAGAAATGAAAATCGCTATTTCTCACTTTTTCTTTTTAACTTCAAAGGCGTTATTTTTTTTCCAGGAATTACGACAGAGTTGGAAAATTGCATGAACGAAAAACCAAAACAGTAAACCCACACACCTGAAACTGATCTTCCTATCAAATGTATTAATATTGTACAATTTAACTTCTTCAAAGAGTATACCATTTCTTTCTCTTCGTATCGTAAGCCTGATCTCTATATTTACTTCTTTCACCTCTCTTTCTCTCTTCCTCACTATCTATTTCACTCCATACATTGTATGATATATTCTTTATATAATACGTATACATCACATATCACCTTCTATTGATTACATTTACTGATAGAATATATATGTATAATATCATATAACATATTTGAGTAGAATATAGTGTATTTGACATATATGTCATAACATGATAAATATATGACATAAATCGTGTATTTCTATACATTTTATTCATTTATTTATTCTAATTTCATTTATATATTTATTATAATTTTTATTGTGTCGTACGTATCTACTTCCAGAATTTAAGTATCTGAGCTCAACACCAACTGAATCCAACTTTACTTAACATCCTTCTGTGATGACCTAAACAGTAAGTACGGATTACAAATATCAGAAGGTTCTACACTTAACTAAGCAATTCATACAAGAAAACGGCTGGAAAATTATAATTCCTGTATAATAAACATACTCTAGCTACACAATTCTGATTTTCTTACTATTTTATCTCAAAGACTAGAATTAATGAAAGCTGTTATAGTATTCATGTCTTTCCCGAAAGCATTGTCTGCGTTAGAATTGAGGGCAGAGGAACAGGAAAGGAATGTCTACCCTTAATATTGTAAGATTTCAATCACATTTTACCTCTCCCCACCCTGTATGTGTGTGTGTGTGTAGTGTATGTGTGTGTGGTGTATATCTGTGTGTGTGTGATGTATCTAGGTGTGTGTGGTGTATATAGGTGTGTCTATATATATATTTATACATATACAATCAAACATATAGCTACATACACAGGCACTTACATACACGCATGCATATAGTTAATGCAAGAGGAGAAGATATATCTATTTAAAATTTTATGTCTTTACAATTGTTTCAGCAGCAGTAATAAATATCATTTTATCAGAAAACAAATTGTTCAAAATGTCTGAAAATATTAAACCAAAGACTGTTTATACAATAAGAGTTATCAGAAGGCAAAACAAACAAAAAAGGAATATGAAAATCTGAAAAAAAAAAAATTCAACTCTTGAAGGGTTAGATACATTACTTTTATGTATGAATACACACACACACATACACACACACAAACTTTTATATATAATACACACACACGTACACACACACATGAACATACACACACACAAATATATATACCTATGCATACATGTATAAATACATATCTGTATTTGTATATGCAGATATATTTAAGTATACACACCAACGAACGAACGCACACATGCACATACACACATAGACACATATATGTGGAGGTGTATGGCTTAGTGGTTAGGAGTGGTGCACTCATGATCATAAGATTGTGGTTTTGATTGCTGGACTGGGTGATGCATTTCACGTTGCTCCATTCCAGTCGACGGATCTAGTTCAAAACGGGGGCACCAGTATTTTCTTAACGAAACACTTTGAAACTTGGGAAACTGGTAGAATGTGTCATATAAAACATCTTTTTCTCTTAGTCTTCTTAAGAAAAATTATTATATTGCAATTTATTTCATGTTAAAGTTGTCGTATTTCTGTAATTTCAACCAATGACTGACGTCCATTCAGCCGAATACATTAAGTGCTGACTACGTAAACAAACGATTCTCAAACGATTCTGGCGGTGATAAAATTATTATTTCCTTGTCAAAAAATGGCTGAAGCATATTGGCAGTAGCTAATAAACCTTTCTATTATAGGCACAAGGCCTGGTTTTTGAGGGAAGGAGCAAGTCAATTAGGGTTAGGGAAAACGAACACACATGTGTTGCCTCTCTGCAAAATGTCAGAAGTAATGGAGATTAAATACGCTTTACACTGCTTAAACTGCCAAAGGAGTAACTGTAAACAGCTGAATACTTGTCAGTGATTGGTTGAAATTATCGAAATAAGACAATTTTTTACATGAAATTAATTCGAATACAAAATTTTTTTTTGTGTTCTATAACACAAAATAGATAAGTATACGAAGTTTGAAAGTCTTTCGGTACCAAAAACACTACATAAAACATAAATGAAAACTGGTGCCCCCGTTTTGAACTAGATCCCAGTCGACTGGCAAAATTGGGTAATACTGCGACAGGCCGTATGTATGTATGTATGTATGGAGGTAGATATGTAGTTATTTACATTTTTCGCCAATCCGTTGTCCCCCACATTAGAGAAGCATAAGATTATATTCTGTCAAATCATTGTGGAAGAATAATTATTTACGCTAGACGTATAATCATAAGACTAATGCAGCAATATTAAAAAAAAGATATATAATAAAACAAGATTACTTGTTCTGGAAGTGGCAGTTTTATTTTCGTTTATTACTTGATGTCTAATACAGATAATTATTCATACAAAATTCTGCTGTATGGCGATGTCCCGCCGTGTTTTAAAACAAAAGATTCTAATATACCTATATACATATAGACATTTATATACAAACAGTTATATCCGCATGTATGGATGCAGTTCATCCCCTCCCCACACACACACTCACGCATACACACACACGCTCTCTCTCGCCCCCCCCCCCCCGACATACACTTACACTTTGCGTATGCACGTTGCCCAGGAGATAGCCAAGGAGAATTTTTAACAGGGACGTAAGCTTGTCTGCAGGAATTAGTAAACCAGAGTATCCGCTGAACCTACCTGAAACAGCAGTTAAATTTCTTCAAGTTACAGCCTACCACCTTTGAAATGGAAGGGCACATTGTATAATGCAGTCCTATTTATAGAAAAGTCGATACGACTTTTTAGAATAAGCGTATCTCTTCAGTAACTTTTGAAAAATTTTGTTTTCATTTTTCAATAGTTTTCTAAGAATATTATGTTCCAAGTCTCAGAGATTACAATTCACAAAGAAAATTACCGAAAATTTTAATTTATTTTTCTGTCCTGCTAAGCAGACTGAGAGGTACGCACCAGACATCATTATCAGAAACAGAAACATAAATAAGACCCATATAGCTATTTATATAAAAGGTACTATTAAAATTGGATGATCGAGTTATATGTGAATTAAATATAGACTTAATTGTTTTCTGGGAAACATTAACAAAAAACATTGTTTTAACGAATAAGATTGAAAATATAGTCCAAGATATTCAGTTCAAAATGATACGGATGGTTAACACGCACTTTACTGTCGTAAGAGAATGAAAATAAATTTTCCAGGTAAAAGTAAATTTCAGGAGAAACCGGAAGTGATGACAGTGACATACCAAAATTTCATTAGAACAACATAAAGAACTTCCTCAATATGCACGCCTACAGGCACCTACATTCATTGTACATTCTACTGATGTGTTAAGTATTTCAAAAATAGCAGCTCAAGTACACCGTTCCTGCCTACTATACTCAACAACAAACACCTTTGAGACAACAATTCGGTTGTTTGCATGTCCACATACG
>NC_142947.1:19239855-19252355 GCF_046866305.1 Octopus bimaculoides
TCACGAACACAAACATTTAATATATAGTATAATATAATATAATATATTATAATAATACTATAATATAATATACATGTATGTATACATTTATGTATACACACACGCGCGGCGCGCTCGTAAGAATAGATGATAGTAGGCTGAGATATATATATATATATATATATATATATATATATATATATATATATATATATATATATATATAGATAGATATACATATATATATATACATACATATATATAATACATATACTTACACATATAACTTCATACATGCTTACTGACTATTATACATATATAAAAATATTATTTGAAAGATATTTGAACATTCCTGCATACAACAAGTTGGTTTATAATTCACATTCTGTAATACTGGAGGATGAAGAGAAAGATCTTACTAAGAAGAAAGGATACTTTTTGGATATCTCACTTCCATTAAAAAATTGGGTTATCTTCCCCCGTTTTATGAAAAATATCGGTACTTTTGTTTATCTCCCTCACCTAAAAAAAATTGTTTAATCCTCAATAAAACAAAAAACAAAAAAATGAAAAATCAACATGAAAACTGAAAAAATTAATAAACAGGATAACTGAAAAAGTTAAACATTATATTGAATCTAATAACATTTTTATTACAAACCACACCATGCCAACTGAGGATGCCAAACGTCACCAATATGTTGAAGTATTGAATGAAGAGGATCTTTATACTTTTAATCCAGTCTCTTGTCGCCACAAACTCGATTTTCTAGTGGGGAAGTAATCCAATTTTTTAATGGTAATTTTTTTAATGGAGGTGAGATAACCAAAAAGTACCGAAGAAAGGTCTAACTTAATTCTGGTTTAATATTTGGAACCAAAGTAAAAATCTAAATCACAATGATACATGGCTAGACAAAATAAAAGCAAGAACATGGTTCCGACATCAACAGTAAAATCCCATACAACCGACTTTAATCAAAACTATGGTAAAGTTGTATAATCGGAAGGTAATGTGAAATGTCCTCATTGTTGCCTTCTACTTTAAAACGGTAGTGGAGGCGCAATGGCCCAGTGGTTAGAGCAACCGATTCGCGGTCATAGGATCACGGTTTCGATTCCCAGATCGGGTGTTGTGAGTGTTTATTGAGCGAAAACACCTAAAGCTCCACGAGGCTCCGGCAGGGGATGGTGGCGAACCCTGCTGTACTCTTCCACCACAACTTTCTCTCCCTCTTTCTTCCTGTTTCTGTTGTACCTGTATTTCAAAGGGCCAGCCTTGTCATACTCTGTGTCACGCTGAATATCTCCGAGAACTACGTTAAGGGTACACGTGTCTGTGGAGTGCTCAGCCACTTGTACTTTAATTTCACGAGCAGGCTGTTCTGTTGATCGGATCAACTGGAACCCTCGACGTCGTGAGCAACGGAGTGCCAACAACAACATACTTTAAAACGGTGACATTTTGAGGAAATTTCAAGGATCTATGGACGGTCAAATTGACATACCAGACTGGTTTGCCATAAGCACAAACGAATGAAATCACTGCTTTGACAGAGAACTACAGCGTTATTGCCTACTTTAACGTGTTGTATAAATTGTACTTTGTACACAAGCTGTCTGATCCAATTCCTCCTCGTCCATTGCAAGCCTAACAATATAGCCACTGATGCGCAGGCAAATGCAAAAAAAAAAACCCCAAAAAAGGAGAGCAGGAATGCGCTGAATAATTTTATATAAATAAGCTGTGTTGTCTGAAGTAAGAAAACACAGCAGAAACCTTGTGAAGCTGTAAGTTTCTAAGCAGTTGTATGTATGTGTGGAAAACTTCTGCAATGTAACTGTTCTCTATGACTGCTTCAGTTTTCTTTTCTGTCATCCTATTTATGCCAGGGTGGAGGTGCAATGGCCCAGTGGTTAGGGCAGCAGACTCGCGGTCATAGGATCGTGGTTTCGACTCCCAGACCGGGCGTTGTGAGTGTTTATTGAGCGAAAACACCTAAAGTTCCACGAGGCTCGGGCAGGGGATGGTGGTGAACCCTGCTGTACTCTTTCACCACAACTTTCTCTCACTCTTTACTTCCTGTTTCTGTTGTGCCTGTAATTCAAAGGGCCAGCCTTGTCACACTCTGTGTCACGCTGAATCTCCCCGAGAACTACGTTAAGGGTACATGTGTCTGTGGAGTGCTCAGCCATTTGCACGCTAATTTCATGAGCAGGCTGTTCCGTTGATCGGATCAACTGGAACCCTCGACGTCGTAACCGCCGATGTGCGAACAAATTTATGTCAGGAAACCAGAGCAACAACTATGCTGGACTGGTTCTGCTTGCACTTGGTGTAAGCTTTGATAGGAACATTCCACCAATATTCCTTGCCTTAAAATGTATGTATATATGCAATAACAAGAGTAGTCTCTTTATTTATCCCAGAGCATCCTATATCGATATAATGTAACGGTCACGATCACATGTGCCAGAGAGACTAAACTACATGTTAATATTGATTTCAAATTTTGGCACAAGGCCAGCAATTCAGAATGAGGGAATTCGATTACGTCGACCCTAGTGCTTATTTTATCCACCCTGAAAGGATGATAGAGTCGATCTTGGCGGAATTTGAACTCAGAACGTGATGACAGACTAAATGCTGCGAACAGTTCTGCCAACTCGCCACTCAGGGATGATGTTGATATTAACATGCAACAGCGGCATTTCGTCCGTTTCAGGTTCTGACTTAAAATTCCGCTTAGGTCAACTTTGCCTTTCATCCTTCCGGGGTCGACAAAATAAATAGTAGTTGAGAACTGGGGTCGATGAAATCGACTTACCCTCTCCCTGAAATTGCTGGCCTTGTGCCAAAATTTTAAAACAATATTAACATGAAATAGAGCGGCGAGCCGGCAGAATTATTAGCACGCCGGGAAAAATACTCGGGGTCGATGAAAGTACCAGCTGTGTACTAAGATCGATGTAATCAACTAGCCCCCCCCCTCCCCTGAACTTGCTGTCCTTGTGCCAAAGTTTGAAACCAATATTAACATCATCCTTAAATTTATGGAAATATACCCTGGCATAACTATATCAGGGAATGTAGAGATTTTCTCCAGACAGACAGAAGAAAACTGACTGTCCAACCCTATTCTCCGGGATCAAATCGGAGTTCGTCGCCGAGTATTTCTTAGTGTCCGCTAGCAGCCCAGTAGAATTTTGTTCTTTCTCTTTCTCTCTCTCACTCTTTCTCTCACTCACTCACTGACACACTCTCTCTACACGCGTACATTTTGTTTTGCGAATCCCCAAAAAACATTGCTCAGCAAACTTAAAGAACAAAAAAGTTTCGCTTTTGTCAAACTGCTGGGGGGGGGGGGGAATTCTGGTTACAGATCATCCGACTCAAAGCTACTGGACACTTATTTACAAGAATCACTCTCTGCTTTTCGAACGTCCACACGAAGAGAAATTTCGTGAGGAATACAAGCGGGAGAGAGGGAGAGAGAGAGAGAGAGGGAGAGAGAGAGAGAGAGAAAGAAAGAGAGAGAGAGAGAGAGAGAGAAAGAGAGAGAGAAAAAGAGAGAGAGAGAAAGAGAGAGAGTGAGTGTGTGTGTATGTGTAGATTGTATATAATGTATGTACATTAAATATAATCTACTTGCTCTCTAGATTATATATATAATATGTGTGAGTGTCTATACATATATATATATATATCACACACGTGCTTACATGTGTGTATATATATATATATATATATATATATATATATAGATAGATATATATATATATGGGAGAATGTACGAAAAAAAAACAACAGACGAGGACAGGTGGTGTAAACAACAAAAGGATGTATTAGTATGACGCTCGGGAATACCGAAAGTCTAACGTTTCGAGCTACGCTCTTCAATATATATATATATATATATCACACGTGCTTACACACACGCGCACATATGTATATATATATATATATATATATATATATATATATTAATAATTATCGCCAAGCCAATATCTATATATATATATATATATATATATATATATAGAGAGAGAGAGAGAGAGAGAGAGAGAGAGAGACAGAGAGAGAGAGAGACAGAGAGAGAGACAGAGAGAGAGAGAGAGACAGAGAGAGAGATACGTATACGGGCTGAATTGCTTTCCTGATCGTTTAATTTGTGTTGTTTATATAGACTGAGTTTCTAGGTTACTTTTTTTATATTTTCAAATCCATTAAACAGGCTTATTATCTTAAGGCGAATACATCGCTGCAGGCGATCAGTTATGGCGAATTGAAAAGCTGTTTAATTACTTAACCTTACAAAGTATAATCTATATACATACATACATACATACATACATACATACGCACATGTACGCATACACATACATAAGCGCAGCCATATGCGCTCAAACACATATTTATAAGAATTTGGACGCGTTTAAGAGTCTATCTGTCCATCGCTCTACGTTTTTATATCTGCTGGATGGAACGCTAGTCTATTGCAATGTTTATCCCCGAACTACTGCTGGTGCACATTTTAGCTGAGTATAATGGAATAACATGAAACGAAGTGTCCGAATCAAGAACAGGACACGCCACCCAATCCAGGAAAACGCTGGAAACTTGAATAAATTCCGATCAAATGAATTTGTAGGTTCGGTATAACTTCTAACTTCTTTAATTATATGTATGTGTGCGTGTGTCATCTATCTATCTATCTGTCTACCTGTCTGTATGTATGTATGTTTCTATCGATCTATCTAGCATCTCTCTCTCTCTCTCTCTGTATATATATATATATATATATATATATATATATAAATGTGTGCGTGTGTACTCTTTTCATATGTACCAGCATGACCAGCATGACCGCAGCCACTTGGCTGAAACACATAAATAAATAAATAAATAAATAGATGCACATATATTTCCATGCACACAGAGATATACACAGACTATATATATGGTCTCGCTCTCACCCTCTTTCTCGTTGTATATATCCTTATATTATATACACACATACATGTGTGTATGTATGTATGTATGTATGTATCTATCTCCCCCTCTCCATCTATATGTATGTGTGTAGGCTTGCATATATATATTCCTTAAAAAATGTTTTCTCATATTTTGTTATTCTGTCCAAATTTCCCACCTGTTGTATTGTTCATGTGCAACATTTGAGAGGAGTCAAACCAGGAAACTAAACCAGGTGCAGAAGCGAAGTAACAGTTTAAACTGAGTGTATCTATGTGTGCATGTAAATAAATATGCATGCCTGTGTATGCAAGTGAATGAATGTGAATGAGTCGTATGTATCTGGAAGGCAAAAAAAAAAAAACCCAACAAAAATCTCCCGCTACCGTATTGTGTTATGCAAATTCCCAAATTAAACACCACTTCACTATGTCTAGTATTCTTCCTTCTCCATCCCGAGTGAGAACTATATTCTGTTCTTCAATATGTCCCAACATATATGCATGGAGTTGATAACGCCAGATTCAAGCAAAGTTCCGGCAGTATACTATGTATTAATCCAAGATGAACACACTACAAACTATACACATGAGGGCAGCGTCACTAAACTTCTTTCAAATATCAAGTAAAAAAAAATGTTGATGGTGATAAAATAATGCGGTTAAAGCTCAAGAACGAGAATAACAAAAATATAAAAATTCAGTTTGTAGAAGAATATGCATAATTGAATACAATGCATAAATGACTTCTAAGTTCCTTTTCGCTCAAAATACCTTTGCTTGCCCCTGGTTTCCTGGTATAAAAGAGACGACGATAAAACAGCCCTCCTAGGTTAAACTCAAGATAATCTGGCTATATATATACCACACACACACACACACACATATATATATATATAGGAGAGTATTGTAGTTCGCTTGAAGCAAAAAAAGTTTAGGGAAGTATAACAATGCAATATAGAACAAAAAATGGACTGTATACCTGTTGTAACTTGGTAAACTGTAGTCCGATGATATTTCGGAATTAGAATTCCTTCTTCAGATCTTAATTTGCTGGAGTCTCTACCATATATATATGGTATATCTATATACACCACTCACACACAAACACACACACACACACATATTGGTCCTATTGGTCATTTAAGATTTTTCCTCAAAGTAAGTTCATCAGATGATTATCTGCGAGAGGAATAGCCTAATATGCATTAATGTGTTGTAAACAATACAAAGTATAGACATATCTATTGAAGTCATTTATTGGCAAATATTTCGGTATCTAAAAATGATACTCTCTGATTATGGTTCCTATTGAAGATTTTAAACATATGGATAAGTACCTTGCCCATGCCGCTGACCAATCATTTCCAACGATTAGTAATCAGGTTATGGTTTCTCTCTCCAAACATTTACTGCATTTTGCCATTGTTATAAATCATTGTTATTAACATATTTGCTTAACCAAAGACAACGTCTTTGGATTTGTTTGTGTTACACTCCTCTTTTACTCTTTTACTTGTTTCAGTCATTTGACTGCGGCCATGCTGGAGCACCGCCTTTAGTCGAGCAAATCGACCCCGGGACTTATTCTTTGTAAGCCTAGTACTTATTCTATCGGTCTCTTTTGCCGAACCGCTAAGTTACGGAGACATAAACACACCGGCATCGGTTGTCAAGCAATGCTAGGGGGACACACACACACACATATACATACATACATATACATATATACGACGGGCTTCTTTCAGTTTCCGTCTACCAAATCCACTCACAAGGCTTTGGTCGGCCCGAGGCTATAGTAGAAGACACTCGCCCAAGGTGCCACGCAGTGGGACTGAACCTGGAACCATGTGGTTGATAAGCAAGCTACTTACCACACAGCCACATACTCAAGGCATTTATCAGTTGAGTTAAAAAGAATTATTTTTCTGTCACAATATGAATACGATAACAGTGAAATGTCAACTATTGAACGAAACAATATCAATGTCGTTTCTGTTTCTGTTCTTAATTGCTGCTTAAACTACAACGTTGGAGATTTGTTTCTCAGTCGAATGTCCATCTTTTATCTTAAGACAAAAAGGAACATATACATATATGGAATAGGAAGGGACGAGAAACAGAGAAACATGTTTGTAAATACGTTTCCTATAACAGAATATCAACGAAACTAGACTTATGGCTGTCAAAAGTCCATAATGCTTGTGAACACTAAGCTTGATCTAACAGTTACTCAATAGCTTCTTACAAGAGAAGGGTTAGCCTGCATTCGAAAGGTCTATTGACCGTTCAAAAGTAGACTAACTACCTTATCCTCACTTACAAGTTAAAAGTCTAGGTTCAATAAACAATATCAAACAGAAACAGTGGACGCAGAGAAAAGATTGCGCAACCGCTATGCAAGTAATAGATGCCTGAATAAATAAAAATTCAAATTATTCTGTTAAAAAAAGACATTCAGACAAATAAATAGCAAAAACACCAGGGTTTACAAGTATATATAACGCAGAAAATACTAGACACCGCGCACATCCTACGTAAAACACTTTCAATACAGTGAAAATAAGAGCATCACAGCACATACCCAAGGCACACAGAGCTCTGCTCGGCAGTGTAGTGAAAGTACGTGATAAAAATAAGACTACTGAATAATAATAATAATAATAATAATAATAATAATAATAATAATAATAAATGCCTTCGAGATTTTTATGCATGGCATTTATTTTGACAATTGTCATGCACGAAACTCTCGGAATTTCAGTTGCTTTGTAATTTCTGTTAATTAAAAATATTATGATATAGTCATGCATTAAGTTCTACTTATTCTGTTTGCTATACCAAACATACACACACACACACACACACACACACACACACACACACACACACACACACACACACACACACACACACACACACGTATATAGTTCAAATTTATAGAAAAACAAAAACAAAGACCGGTGTAGGAACAACAAGCAAGTGTATTAGTTTGACGCCTACAGATGACAACATTTGTTGATCTGAATAACGCTTGATATAGAGAAGAGCCATGCCAGACAGACTGGCCAAGAAGGCGCCTGCCATTCAAGACTACAGCCAAGTTCCCAGTCGTCCATTGCGACGCCGCCGAGGATGGTCCTGAAGCCATAGTGTGTGAGTCAGGTCATGGTAATCAAATCCACGCCATTTCGCATTTCTTCCGGCTGATATTTTCATATATATGGAGAACACAGAAATTGAAAGTTTTGAATGCAAGCAGCAATCAACGGCACCGACAATGAATAATGTTTGGACATCTCAATCTTTCTTTCTTTCTTTCGTTCTTTCCTTCTCCTGGTATATATATATATATAGGTTCTGTGGTGGGTTTGAAGCGAAATATATTACGCGCGCGCACACACACACGCATATGTACTGGTCATTAGTACCTCTGCCTAAGTTAAGTCGTATAATGTATACACACACACACACACACACACACACACATAGATAGATAGATAGATAGATAGATAGATAGATAGATAGATAGATAGATAGATAGATAGATATGCACACGCACGCACACATACACAGACACAAACACACACATTCGTAAACACGCACACACACACACACACATTAACTTAAGTAAAATTTTACCAGTACAGTCTGGTTTGAAGTTTTAGAATTCTGCCTTTACCACTGTATCCGCAGCGCTTCCCCCCCCTTTTTTATGTCTATTACTATTTCGTCTTCTCTCTAATATAGTTCTCTCCCCATTTTCGTCCTTTGCATTTCTGTTCCTCTTTGTCTCTATTATTCTCTCTCCGTATCATGTCTTCACTACTTTTATCATAGCAGCCATTACCCAGCATCATTACCATTCTTCTCAGCACAGCTACCACGCGCCCCTACCATAAAGTGCGAGTACAAATATGACCAACATCGTAGTTACAAGAAAATCCACCACCACCACCACCAATAATAAATACTTCCTAGTGTCAACATAACTAGAATTATTATTACCATCACCGCCATCACTAACACCGCCATTTACCGTAACTAGCACCGTTTATCATTACCACCTCTACAAATATTACCACCGCCACCTATATTGCATCGCCATTTTAAAGCTCATTCATTTTCGCTACTTCACTGCTCTCTTTCTTCAAACATACATAAATACACACTCACATACAGGTAGATGTGTGTGTGCGTGTGTACCTATATATATATATATATGTATGTATATCCCACTATCACAGTAAAACACTAGCACACCTGTGTCTATCCTCTCTCACTACTTTACTCTCTCCTTCGCTCACTTGTTACCACATCACATTAAGTGATTTTTCTTCTTCTACTACTACTACTACTACTACAGCTGCTGCCCCTCCTCTCTCTCCCTATTCTGTCTCTCACCTTCGCATACTCTATGATTCTCATGGTCTCTCTCGTTCACTTCATCTCTCTTTCCATAATTTTTCTTATTCATTTTCTTACACACGTCTTCTACCCTTTCTATCCTCCATCCCTATGAACTTTATATTTTTTTTGTTTTATATATTTCTGTAGTAGCAGCAGCAGCGGCGGCGGTAGTAGTAGTAGTATCATCATTGTCATCATTGTCATCATCATCATCATCACCATAATCACCAGCAGCAGCAGTACAGTAATAGTAGTATTAGCTGTTGTTGTTGTTGTTGATACGCTTCATTCATCCAACCAGCTTGGAACCCATTCAAGCAGTCATGTAATAAAACTGAGCCAACCAGCTAACTAGCCAATCAGCCAACTTTATAACTAGGTATCTAATCATGCAACCAGTTGGCAAATCTTTCAACCACCCAGCTAGCCCCTAGCTTCTAACCACCAACAAGTCTACCAACCATCATCAACCGGTTTATTCTGTGCAAAACATCAACCATCTTATCTAATATAATCAGTTAACCTAATACAACTAATCTAGCAGCCATCTAATATAACAATCTAACTAACCAACTAGCGAGTTATCTAAACAACCACCTAATGTAACTCAGTATCTGTTATAGCTAGCCACCTGCCCACTTGCCATCTTATATAACCGTCGATTCGTTTAATATAATAGTAACCAGCAAGAGGCCATCCAGCTTAACTTTTGACATCATTCAAGCATCTTATCAGCTATCTAGCTAGCAATCAAATACGACCTACTAGCTAATATAAATAAATTCCCAACCAACTACCCTTATATATTCAACCACCTAAATATAATGAACCATCTATGATATAACTAGCAAACCAGTCATATAATATAACAGGCCGGCCGGCCAGCCAGCCAGACATCCGTTTTAGCTTTGCAACTATTCAACCATCTCATCTAATATACGAGCTATTCGATCATCTACCATAACCAGCCAGCGAGCCAGCCATCCTACTTTAACTTTGCAGACCGTTCAACCATTCTTATCTAATATGACCGACCGGCTCGCCAGCAAGCTAACTTGCCAGTCAGTCAGCCACGAGTGTGCGTTATGTCACTAGCAAGCCCAACCGACCAGACAAAGTAAGCAGGCAGGCAAGGCAGGCAGTTTAGTCTAGTCTCGTCTCGTCTAGTCTACTACTCCCCAGCCTTCTTTTCTACCGCCAGTCTTAACTTAAGCAACCCTGTCTGCTTATTTTTTTTATTTCATTTTCCACGTCATCAGACGTCTAGACAGTTTGGTTGAGTTTGATGCAAGCGAAAGGAATGGGAAGAAAGGAGAAAGCGAGTATTATGACTGCTGTAACAAACTACATTGAAACACAGGCAGTAACGGAACATATTGCGGATAGAGAGAGAGAGTGTGCCTCGGTAATAGCGATGCTTGGATGGAAAAATAGGCTGAAAGAAAGTGGTATGCGGAGGAAGAGGAGGAAAAATGGATGTAGTAGGAGAGCAGCGGTAGTAATGGCAAAATATTTTTTGGCGGAGAAGTGCGAAGAAAGAGGAGCAAATTAGAAAGAGTGCTAGAGCAGCAGTAATGAAACGTATGCGGGGGGGGGGGGGAGGAGATAAAGAGAAGGAAAAATGGGAATACAGTGACTGTGATACAAGACATTTTGCAGAGAGAGCGAGAGAGGGAAGAGAGATTAAAGTGACAAGATGAAGAATGTGGGAATAAGAGAATAGGAATCGATAGACAGAGATGTCGCAGAGAGATACACAGAGAGAAAGAGTGGGCGGGTAAAGCAAGCGGGTATTTAAATAGGGTATTTAAAATAAAATTTAGAGAGAAAGAAAAGAACGAGGGGGGAGAAAAGCTAATGAAAAGAAGAGGGCGGAGAAAGATGTTAGCGATAAGGAGAAAGAAAGAGAAAATGAGTAGAAATGTAAGGAGATAATAGAAAAATGTGTTGGAGGAGACTGTAAAAAAAAAAAACGGAATAATTCGTGGAGGCACGGAGGGAGGGAGAGAGAGACAGGAGAAGAGAAGGAGAAAGAGAGGAGAAACAAGAGGTTGAAATGAGAAAATGCAGGAAACGGGTTTGTGGTAGAAGTTGCAGTACAGTGAAACATAAGCACATATCGCATACTCGCAAACATATATTCATATATACATACATACATATATACATACACACAAATGCACACACATATACAGTGGCAGAAGGAGAGAAAGAGAGGGAGTGCGGGGGGGAGTGAAAGAGAAGAGAGAGAGGGGAGAGAGAGTGTGTATGTGAGTGTGTGTGTGTGTGCGTGTGCGTGTGCATGTGTGTGCGTGTGTGTATACATTTACTGGAAACTAAAACATCACATATCTTTCCTCGGTGTTTCTCGTTTCCGATGTTCGGATGATTGTGATCAATTGAAAAAGCAAAAAGGTAAAGGGATGTATGTATGTATGTATGTATGTATGTATGTTATCTCTCTCTCTCTCTCTCTCCTTTATTTCTCTCCTTTTTCTTTCTGTGTTCCTTTCTGTGGAAAAGCGTAGGCTCGAAACGCTAAAGACTTTTCAATTCCCGAGCGTTATACTAATACATCTATTTGTTTTCTACACCACCTGTCTTCGTCTGTTATTTTTTGTGAATTCTCCCTATATATATATATATATATATATATATATATATACACATACATATATATATATATACATATATATATATATATACATACATATACATATATATACATATATATATATATATACATACATATACATATATATACATAGATATATATACATAGATATATATACATATATATACATAGATATATATACATATATATACATAGATATATATACATATATATACATAGATATATATACATATATATACATAGATATATATACATATATATACATAGATATATATACATATATACATATATATACATAGATATATATACATATATATACATATATACATAGATATATATACATATATATACATAGATATATATACATATATATATATACATAGATATATATACATATATATACATAGATATATATACATATATACATATATATACATAGATACATATATATACATAGATATATATACATATATATACATAGATATATATACATATATACATA
>NC_142947.1:19257355-19294855 GCF_046866305.1 Octopus bimaculoides
TGGCTGGGGGAATCACAGAGCTTTCAGAGAGTAAGGTAAAGTTTCTTACGGTATATGTTCCGGCACTCTGAGTTCTGCGTTCGAATCCCTATGAAGTTAACTTTGTCTGTCATTTCTTGACGTTATAATTATAGTATCTGTTGCTTTTCCTTTATCTCAATCTCTCTTAGAAAGATATCGGCCGTGGAAAACCTGAGAGAAATAGGCATCGTCAGGTTAGATGCGCAAGGCACAATTTATGTTACAACCAGTGCTATCTCAAGGCAGGCTCCATGAATGCTGGAGCAGCGTGTTCTATGATGCTAACGGGCCCATTAATATATAATTATATATTGATGTGATTTTCAGAGCACGAAGGTAAGTATATAGGGCTTTCCTATAAGTAGGTTATCTCTCTTGGCTAGGCGGCGCTCCATGTGGACAATTAAACTTCCGCAGACTATCCACGCTATTGTTATTGTTTTATGTCTTATCATGGATATAAAGCAGCTCGATGATTCAGCTATCGGAGTACTTACTGTGCCTGCGTTAAAGAAATATTTAAGATTATATGGACAGTATGTTACTGGAAGAAAGGCGGACTTGACTGAAAGGTTGAAAGGTATAAAAATTCTGTCGATGAAGAATGTCAACAAAGTAAATTCATCGGACGATAAGTCTGAAGTATCGGACGATACTTCAGACAGGAATAAGCAGAAGCTTATATCTCCTCTCGGTGAAGTATTGCCTGATCCCAATCTGCTTTTAGCAACCATTCATTGATTTAGCCATGAGCATGATGAGGTGTAGAAGAGGTAGGGACAGTCACATTATAAAGTCTAATAATTAGAGGAATATTAGATTCAATGCTGTAAATTTATTATTTAATCAAACAAACACACACACACACATATATAAAAATAAAAGGAATGACCAGCAAAAGTGGACTCCTATATGCTAGAAATAAATGCCGAATTGGCATCTATTTCTAGCATATACGAGTCCACTTTTGCTGGTCATTCCTCTTATTTTTGTATAATATAATTTTAATCTTCGGATTTTTTTAATATGCTAGACCACTGGTTCTAATTGATTAATATCAATTTCTACCCTTATTAATAAATATATATATATATATATATATATATATAAAGTTAATTGCAGAATAAAACCTTTCGGTCATCGACTCAAAAAGCCGTAGCCCACCAATGACCACATATAAGAAGTACAACATAGACCACAAAACCAAATTAGTAACGAGAAGTCAAAATTTTTATACATAAGAATAAAAAAATCGATTAAAAATACAATAAAATAATATAAATAAATAAATAAATTGCGATTAAAAGTTGATTAAAAATATTAGAGACCGGTACAATTACAGTAGAATAAAAAAATATATATAGAAAAAATATAGAGAAAAAATAATACACAGGGAGACGTAGCACAACAGTTCATTCGCTGAGGCCAATAGCCAATAAAAAAAATTCAAGGCAAGTAGTACGAAAGTTCAACTACCTGCCTCATGACAGCAAATTTAGTAGGTAAAATCCAATTTCAGAAACAGGAATACCGAAACGCACGGGACAAAACAACAACAGAACATCCAAAGTGTGGCAAAGTAAAATCCATATTTCACCATTCCGCGGGTAACATCAGTAAAGTCAAACCATAAACATCATTTACAGTGGATTACAAGTATAAGTGGAACACAAACACAGAACACCCTATGGCTATTTCGGGGGTATATCACCGTATTTAGGCACAATATAGCACAAATTGGTGATAACCCCTTCTTCAGGGTAAAAAAAAAAGACACACAGACATCAACGAAGTCACCAGTCAAAAAAAAAAAAAAATTATAATTATGAGAGCAAGCTTAAATAAATAATAATATGGACTAGACCAAAAAAAAAATCTAATTTTTAGTATACCCTTTACAATAGTCAGGCAGGTTTGGTAACTCTTTAGGTTTCAAATCCAACGTAAGCCATGATGAAAAATAAATAAAAAATAAATACTACCATTGTATCCATATTTTTATTATTATTTTAATATCAATATTTTTGTCTTTTTATTTTAATTTTTATTTCTATCATTACCATTATTACCACTACTAATACTATTATTTTTGTTCTTATTTCTATTTTTATATAGTTTTAGGAAGGTGGAGGAAAATTTATGATTGCAAAAAGGGATTACCTCGATAAACTTATTCAAGGTTTTCGGCCCAAAAGACCTAAGAATGGAAAGGGATTCCCTAATGCATAATAAGCACTTAAATCTTTATTACAGGCACGAAGGCCTCATTACAAAGAAGGGGGACATTACAAGGACAGACAACACAAAACGTGGGGTACATAAAGCGAATTATGAGATGAAATGAGTAAATTACAATATGATGATGGAATGGCTTACGAGTCCCCCAAAGCTCGCAGTTTCATTTAACAGTTTTCTTATACAGTTCTTATTCATTTTAACTTTTTCTTTTTATGATTCTTTCATGATTATGTATGGTTTCAGCTCCTCCACCGTTACGACGCTTGGCAAAGTGTTGTAGCCCACATATAACTCACTTAGTTGGAAATCAAATCTGTTCATTTCTCGCAGCTTCTTCGCTATCCATTCCTCCACCACTATTGCTTTTGTTTCATCATCAAACGTTCTGGGTTCTAATTTCAGTCGTACCAATCCTTTTATCTTGGCTATCGTTTTTTTCCGTTTCTAAATCTTTACTGTAGAAAAGTATTGTTCTAATATTTTAAAAATCTACCTTTCCGATTATCCTGCCTTCGCCTTTTCTTTGTGTTCCATCAACACAGTCCACCAGTTTAGCCACCTCTCCTGTCTTGTCAACTGTTTTTCCTGCTTTGTATCTTGGGTTTCAATCTTAGTTACGTTCTGTTCCTCGCTATAATTTCCATCTTTCTGAGTTACGTTCTGTTCCTCGCTATCATTTCCATCTTCCGTCATCTTTTTTTTCTTTCCCCTTTTCTTTCTTTTTTTGGGACTTTGGCGGCGATTCAGTCCGCATACGTTTTTTTTCTCCGTGCTCCTCAGTCTCTTCCTGCTTTTCTTCTACCTCTTCCTGTTCGGTCAGCACCATTTCTTCCTCACAAACCTCTGTTTCTTTTACTTCGTCTTCTACGGTTATTTCTCTGCGAGGACACACCGCTTGCATGTGTCCTCTACTTCTGCATTTGTAGCATACGGGTTGCCTTCCCTCCACCACGATCCGTAAACGAGTGTCATCGGGAAGCACTAATTCCTCAGCAATGTTGTGTAGGTCCGGTAGGGTAATGTGGGCTAGAATTTCTACCCCAAAACCCCACCATTCGATTTCTCTCGACCTCTCCACTTTAATGATATCCACCTTGTCTTTGCATTTATATATTACCGCTGACACCAACCATTCCATATCTATCTCCAACGGTACTCTACCAATCCTCACTCTCGCCGCCCTTCTACCGCAATACACTGTTAGAAGGGCCCATTCTTCCGTACTCAGAGGCATGGTAGAGTATTTCTTAGCTCCTTGCTCCGTCTTGAAATACACCTTCACCGTTCCGTATTTCTTTCCTCTCATAAACAGCACAACTTCCTCTGTGATTTCCTTCAGACACTTCTCAATCATTTCAGTCTCCGCAATTAGGCTCCTAAATTGGGGGCTAATATTAGCAAGTGCTTATTATGCATTAGGGAATCCCTTTCCATTCTTAGGTCTTTTGGACCGAAAACTTTGAATAAGTTTATCGAGGTAATCCCTTTTTGCAATCATAAATTTTCCTCCACCTTCCTAAAACTATATAAAAATAGGAATAAGAACAAAAATAATAGTATTAGTAGTGGTAATAATGGTAGTAATGGTGATAGTAATGGTAATGATAGAAGTAAATAAATAGACAAAAATAATTGATATTAAAATAATAATAAAAATATGGATACAATGGTAGTATTTATTTTTTATTTATTTTTCATCATGGCTTACGTTGGATTTGAAACCTAATAGTCTTTAGTTACCAAACCTGCCTGACTATTGTAAAGGGTATACTAAAAATTAGATTTTTTTTTTGGTCTAGTCCATATTATTATTTATTTAAGCTTGCTCTCATAATTATAATTTTTTTTTTTGACTGGTGACTTCGTTGATGCCTGTGTGTCTTTTTTTACCCTGAAGAAGGGGTTATCACCAATTTGTGCTCTATTGTGCCCTAAATACGGTGATAGACCCCCGAAATAGCCTAAGATGTTCTGTGTTTGTGTTCCACCTATACTTGTAATCCACTGTAAATGATGTTTATGGTTTGACTTTACTGATGTTACCTGCGGAATGGTGAAATATGGATTTTACTTTGCCACACTTTGGATGTTCTGTTGTTGTTTTGTCCCGTGCGCTTCGGTATTCCTGTTTCTGAAATTGGATTTTACCTACTAAATTTGCTGTCATGAGGCAGGCAGTTGAACTTTCGTACTATTTATCTTGAGCTTTTTTTATTGGCCTCAGCGAATGAACTGTTGTGCTACGTCTCCCTATGTATTACTTTTTTCTTTATATTTTTGCTATATATATATATTTTTATTCTACTGTATTTGTACCGGTCTCTAATATTTTTAATCAACTTTTAATCGCAGTTTATTTATTTATTTATTTATTTATATTATTCTATTGTATTTTTAATCGATTTTTTTTATTCTTATGTATAAAAATTTTGACTTCCCTTTACTAATTTGATTTTGTGGTCTATATTGTACTTCTTATATGTGGTCATTGGTGGGCTACGGCTTTTTGAGTCGATGACCTAACGGTTTTATTCTGCAATTAACTTTGTACCTATGTCTCAACTAGTTTGAGCAGCCTTGTATAAATTCTTGGTTTTCTAATACAAAACTGTTAATATTGAATAATAAAGAAACGTATCATAGCTAGGCTTACTCGAAATTCCCACATTCATTCAGAACATTAACAACAATTTCAATGTATTTATTATTCGAATGCAAAATTCTTTATTAAAAATACCTGTACATCAACACAACAATTGTTAGATTAAACATTCGTGTTTAGCCCAACGTACACCACTCGAATTTGTTCCCCTCTTGAATTTTAACATGTTCTAATCTGTTAATGAGGAGATAAATCAAAGAGACATCTCACTCATCTACTAACTGCATATATGATCATGCACTTGCTGATATTTTAAATACTTTGTTCGAAAAAACGGATGGCAAGGGGTGATCTTTCGATGGTCCATTAAAATTGACGAAATGCTTGGAACACATTTGGCTATTTGCAGTGTAAACAAAGTCTTTCCTCACAAGTCTCGATCTCTGAAGCCAAATACGACGAATAGCTACGTTTGCAGGATATATATGTAGTGAAATAACTTTGCCGTCTACATTCTTCCCTCTATAGTGGCTGCATATACAGCAGTATTTGCGTGATTTCTTCGGAGACATATTAACCGGTCAGTACAGTATGTGAGTCGTTAGTCTGCGGAAGTTAAAGCAAGTCACTGAGCATGGGTACATGTCATACGGGAGAGTTCCAATCAGGGGTGGATAACAACCTTATAGGAACCCCCTATAGATATTAGGTTGTCTCACATGAAATGTCGCATTTGAATAAGGAAACATTAAAATTATTTTTTAAGTTTTAGAACATTTATTTATTTAATCAAAATATGATCCTTGTTCATTTATGACCTTCATCCAACGTTCCTCCAAGGCTATATTCCACCTTCAAAGAATTTGTCATCTTTTACACCGATAAACTGTTCGAGTGCTTCAATTATCTCTTCTTTATCTAAGAATGTTTTATTGCGTATAGCAAGCTCAAAGTGTTTAAATATGTGATAATCAGGAGAATAAGGAGGATATGCCGAAATTTCATAATTCAGGCTTTGCAACTTGTGGACCATAGCTTTGTCGTTCAAGTTATGTGTGATCGCACACTGACATGGTGAAAGTAGATCAGTCAGATTATGGTTCTTTCCCTTCCTTTTAATGGCTTTTCTAAGTTTTTTTAATGTTTCACGTCTGGCAACGTATAGCTCATTGTTCACAGTACAACCACATTCCAGAAAAACCGGTAGCATTATTCCCTTGTCATTCTCAAAAACAGTCAACCTGACTTTCTGTGCCAGTTGAACCTCTTACAGTTTAGAGGAGAGGTGTGACACCATTCCATGGAGTGTGTTTTTGCTTCCAGTTCATGAAGACACGCCAATATTTTGTCTTTTTTTTTTTATCAGAATAAACCATTCTGAATCGGAAATTTGTGAGGGACAAATTGCCAGTACAAAATAGTTTATCCTAAGAGATTTATTATATTGCCAGCTTCGTTCGCTTCTGTCTTGGTAGCTGTCCACTGCCATCAGACTGTGAACATTCTCAGTCATAAAGCCCAGGACTTGTGAAAGTTTTGAGGAATGTTCTCCTCTAAACTCAGAATTGAATAATTTGACAAAGATGTTTGGGAAGAATTTGGCGAATAGTCGGAGACGCTCAAACTTTTGCAACCCCATGCTGATCTATCCACCATATCCTCCACCTCTTTCTATATTGTAGAACGAGTCGAGAATAAATCTGGTTTAGATGGGGATGCCCATTAACTGAGATCAGTGAAAGCTTACAAAGATCGACCATCGCTACCTGTAGGCCATGCTAAGAGAACCCTGTTTGGTACCAGTTAATAAGATTGTACAACAATATTTGTTCAGTCATCAAACTAAATGGCTCATTCACGCGCACTCGGCCCGACAAGGATACCCTCAACCCTTTCTTCTGTATGTTTTGGCACATGCTAAGGGTGACTCACCTTCAAAAGTTACTGAGCAACAATGACAATGAACAGGGCGAACAGATGTGATGGTAGTTCATGCATATATCTTTCAGTATCGTTAAGCAGCCCGCACTCCTTGGTCAAGCGCAGATCGTGGTTGAGCATTTGATGCCTGCAATATTGCCTGACTCATACTATAATCCGCTGTGACAGCCAGGTAAACCACGCATTCAACAGAGGATTAATAGACGTTAGCAACATAAATTACTTGGGAGGGTGTGAGTCTGGGCTTCGACAAGCAGTCTATTCTGGGAGACTGCCAGGTTGGGAATTTAGCTACAGGGAACTCAGGCTATGCGGGACAAAGTATATAAATACGGAAATGCTAGGAGCCGAACCTGTCTGATATGCGTACTGAGCGACTAAACCATCCTACATGCACTAGTACTGTGCGCAAGTATTGCCAGCATTTGAGTTTGTGTCGATCATCTATCACGGCCTCTGTGACAGATGATCGACACTGTTTCGTACTTTTCCTTTGGTAAGAAAGAGCAGCAAGAAAGAGTATGAAGTAATAAGTAGTTCATGCCAAAAGAAGATTACAACTTAAAAAGGATTCAATACAAAAAGGAGTAGAATAAATAGTACAAATGTTTCAATATCTGGATATTTGTACAACTGTAAGGTATTTATTTATACAAAATATTATACACACATATATACATGGGCGTAGCCAGAATTTCGACCGAGAGGGGTTCTCAATAACAAAAACGGAGCTACTATTTTACGAAAAACACAAAATTTTGGGAAAAATATATAATGCATTAAGTTGTAGGGTTTTGTCCGCTTCTGTCGACATATTTCTCGTTACGGGAACTATACACACACATACATACATACATACATACACACATATTTATAATATATAATGTGTGTATGTATATATAAGATATATACATGTGTGTGTGATATATTTACACACATACAGCCACACAAACAACATACACACACACACAGACATATATGTATATATATATATGTAAATATATATTACACATACATGCATATATATATATATATATAGAGAGAGAGATAGAGATACAGAGAGAGAGAGAGAGAGAGAGAGAAATGGGTTGGAATAGCTAAGAAGTTCGCTTCGCAACCTCAAAGTTCTGGTGCGATCCCACTTCATAGCAATCTGGGCAAATGTCGTTTTCTATAACTTCGAGCTGACTCATTGCGAGTGAAATTTGATAGACTGAAACTGTAGGTTTGTACCTGAATAGAAACTGTTGATTGTACTTGTAATTCAAAAGAAAGAACAGCTAAATCTCACTCAAATCTCACTCTGCCGTTTAAAGAAGAAAATAATATAAATAACTAAAGTGTATTCGGACCAACACCCAATGTTGGCTGTCACTTTGAGGCTTTGCAATATAGCAACAAGAAATAACAAAATACCTGATGTACAAAAGAGGCAAGAATTCAGGTAAAACACATAGGCGAGACAAGTGATGCCAATAAAGAAATTAACAGAAAAATGCAAGCCACATCACAAGCATATGTCCGAAAGTACCATCACAATATTATCTACCTATGAAGCATGATTACGTGGCCAAAACACTATACAATGCAAACTGTGGAAAGGATAACTGAAAGTTATAATGTAAGAAGCTAAAATAATATAAAGGTCATACTCGAATTACAAGAGAAAACTGATAGTGTTTCCTATAAGACCTCTGTGAAATGTAGGCACAGCACACCAAACATAATATCTGATATCAAGAAAAGAGTGTGACAATAATAGTAATCAGATGTTTACATGTTGGCACTCCGTCGCTTACGACGTCGAGGGTTCCAGTTGATCCGATCAACGGAACAGCCTGCTCGTGAAATTAACGTTCAAGTGGCTGAGCACTCCACAGACACGTGTACCCTTAACATAGTTCTCGGTAATAGTCAGCGTGACACAGTGTGACAAGGCTGACCCTTTGAATTACAGGCACAACAGAAACAGGAAGTAAGAGTGAGAGAAAGTTGTGGTGAAAGAGTACAGCAGGGTTCGCCACCATCCTCTGCCGGAGCCTCGTGGAGCTTTAGATGTTTTTGCTCAATAAACACTCACAACGCCCGGTCTGGGAATCGAAACCGCGATCCTATGACCGCGAATCGGTTGCTCTAACCACTGGGCCATTGCGCCTCCACAGATGTTTACAAGACATCAACAAAATATAGGAAAAAACAATTACGCTCAACGTCTTTGTCAGCTTCTTTAATTACTACAGAGGAATCTAATTACTACAGAGGAATCTCTCTTCCTTGTTTATTTTATGCAATTTGCTGGAATGTTTGATTGTGCTGATTTTTTTCAGACACTTTATATATTCCTCCACGTGTTTATTCTTGATCATCAGAGGTTTGAATCCGATTTCGTTTTTTTGCAAGTAGATCTTCAATAGATCTTCGTAATTCTTCTTCTAAAGTTCTTTTTTTTTTTTTAAAGTATTTCTCAATATCCTTTATTATGACCTATTATTTTGAGTTTTAAATTTTAAAATATTAATTTTTTTGAAATAAAATCTTGTATTGAATTTATTACGTTCGGACCAGTTGTTTCGGTATTTTCTTGAGTGTTTAACAATCAAGGATCCATCTGTTAAGAAATGCTCCATTTCTAAAGTTTAGGTATCTGAGAATAAGAAACTCAAAATAATGCACATTTGCAAAATAAGAAAGATGAACAATTGCGGGAAAAAAATACTTTATAAAGATTTTCCATCTGAAACTGAACCGGAAGTAGTGACAACCACTATCCAACACAAGTAGTATGATAAAAATAACAACATAAAAAGTTTAGATTTATTTCACGTACGAGAGCTGATGACAACCACAAATGCTTACACAGAAATCATTTTCATTTCATCCATCAAGTCATTGCCTGCGCTTCAGGAATAAACATTACTTAATTCAACTAGACTTGCTAAGTACATATCTAATCCTAACTTTCCGAATACTTAATATAAAATACACAGGGATGTCATAATAACAGTCACTTCTTATACTAGAAATAACAAAGAATGTAAACTGTGCTCTACTGAAGCGCCGCACAATTTTCAGGTAACAAAAAATGACTTATCTTTAAAAAACGAGTGCTTACTCTTTTCCAAACTTAAAATTGTTAATTCGTTTAAATTTAATGAAATTCTACCCAGATAAGACGAGTAGGGTCACTAAACTCCCTTGTTCGAAGATATAAGGACACAGAAAGTGTGTCGTATAGTTAGCTGGAGACGATGTTTCCTGGGGTTAAATAACAGTAACATTCGTCCTAACCAGGACAACCACATTATGTTGGCAAATAATCTTTACTTTGGAAATATAAATCTTCTGCTTTATACATGAAGTTTTGTCTCTCCTGTTTGTAAAACGGAATTTACATTCATGCAGATATGTACGCGCGCGCACACACACACACACACACACACACACACACACACACACACACACACACACACACGTTTCACTCATTGGACTGCGGCCATACTTCATCGCCTTGAAGAGTGTATAGTCGTGTGGGTGTGGATCGACCCCATTACTTATTTTTATTTTTTATTTTAAGTCTGGTACTTATTCTATCAGCCGCTTACGCCGAACCACTAAGCTACGGGGACATAAACACACCAACATCGATTGTCAAGCAGTGTGGGAAGAGGACACACACACATACACATATATACATGCATAGATACCTACATACATACATATACACGACAGGATTCTTTCAGTTTCTATCAATCAAATCCACTCACAAGGTTTTCGTTGGATCGAGACTATAGTAGAAGACACTTGCCCAAGTTGCCACACAGTGGGAATGTACTTGGAACCATGTGGTTGAGAAGTAAGTTTCTTACCACACAACCACCACGCCTGCGCGCTCAAACACACACACACATGAATGTATGCCAATGTATGTATATGTGCGTGCATGTATACAAATACTCTCTCTCTCTCACACACACACACACACACACACACACACACACAAACGTTTCTGAATAATCGTTCTATTTCGTATAAAGAGAAGTTTTGTTTTGTTTAATTGAAGTTTTCGCATCGGCTTGAAAATTTCCGGATCAACATGCCATAATAGAATTTGTCAGTGATGTCTCACATCTCAAATGAATGAATCGTTATAGGTTTCAGAACAATTCCACGGTTGGTCGATTAGTATTTTTCACAAAAGTATTTTAATTATCGAGAATCAAAACATTGCTTGATAGATCGTAGAGTCATATTTTAAATAAAATAAAATTAAAAAAAACATTTTAATCAACAAAAAAAAAACTACTGGACTCTAGTAACTGAAAGAAGTAAATTTTGGTAAAGTGAATCACATCGGGTATATGTTCGTGCTCATAAAGGTTGTTGGCTCTATGAAAATATTGACGCATATTCCTTACCCTCACAGCTTTTAAAAATGCAGATTCACAAGTCTTGTTCTTGTTGGTAGTGACTTACTTTATGGTACATTTTAGCGTATCAAACTGGGAGAAGCGTCTGTTAAATGGGCAACTCATTTTCACACCCTTGACGAGTGATGGTATTACTTTGCGAGTGTATGGTGACTTTCGTATATATTGAATGGACATTTGCTGCAACCTCTTTGTAGTACTGAAGTGCTGGAGAATATACATTACCAACTGAATAACGACACACACGTCTGGTAGATCGATCTCCGAAAGGAATTTCTTCATATTCTATTAGTTGAGGAATCTAGATCATTGACCACTTTCAATATGTCGATCAGACTGCTTCAGCATAATTTCTTGTTTTTTAAACATTCCGTTTTGCTCACAATATTCCTATCTACCATCGATTCGATTTCATTACTGGTAAATTGTCTGGTGCGGTCTGCTTATAAAAACGTTATAATTGTTCCTGCAATTGATGAGCCAACTCACGATAAATGTTTGCTGCAAATAGTACAAACTGTGGTCAAACAAAATGTCAAAAATCAATACTTCCATATGTCAGTTCTATAGTTTGCAAATTCTCTGCATGATTTATGCCGTCAATTCTAATGTCACCTAACCGGTCAATTGCCAGCCGTAATGAATTCTCCACACCCTACTGACTTCAGTAACTTACGTTCCATGCCAGGTGCTATGCTGTATTAGTCAAGATTTATTCCAAATTTTGCTGGAGCGATTGATCCACTTTTCAGATTACACATTAATTCACTTCTAACTCTACCGAACTGTTGCTGGTCTCCATAACTATTCTGCGCAAAAGAAAAAAAAGAGAAGCTTCGCATCTTTGATTTGATGCAGTGTTATGGATCTCGAGACGTTTGTCCAAAGCAGAACGAAATTATTCACAGGTTATCTTGGCAGTTTCAGCCATTTATTGAGAAGTTAAATGTTACCAATTCACGATTGTGATGAATCACAAAGTACTTCATTTCATCTATAGTCACAAAAAGTTCTAGTGAATTGGTTCAACGTTGGTCT
The DNA here is from genome assembly GCF_046866305.1 of Octopus bimaculoides. Taxonomy (NCBI): domain Eukaryota; kingdom Metazoa; phylum Mollusca; class Cephalopoda; order Octopoda; family Octopodidae; genus Octopus; species Octopus bimaculoides. The sequence goes on from NC_142947.1 coordinate 19,269,623, forward strand.
TCATGGTTACCTTTCTGACATTGAGCATCGTAAAGGCAAGTGCATACTACACGTCGATTCACTTTTTTGCTCTTCTATCATGAAACCTTCAGATTCAAAGAGATATTGCTAGTTTATTCAACTTTTACCTGATAGGAGAAATGATTTAATATTATTACTTGACGTTATTTTGCAAAAATCATTAGATCCTTCATATGGTAGGCTTCCGATCGTTCATGTGCACTTGACAAAGATCGTAGAAATATTTCATTGTGCGTGAAGATATTTCTGTTATTGCTAATGAAAATTCAATCAAAGGCTTCAATTGTGCAAAACGAAACTTTGTTTATTCTAAACCGAAAGATTATTCAGAACAGCTTGCTTCAGGAAAACTCAAAATGTATCACTGAAACACTTCTCTCACAAATATCTTGCACAAAACGACGAAATATGCATTACACCAACTAATATGACTACAAGTAACTCCTAGAACGTTGAAATAATCCGATTCAGTTGTTCCTCGACATTGTCTGCGAATTCTTGCGATTGGAATGGTTTGAATAAGCCACATGCTCGGCGAAACACTGAAGTCACTATCATTAATATTCTTATAACTGTATCTATGTGTGTGTTTACTAAATATACGTGCATACATGCATAGATAGATAGATAGATAGATACATACATACACGTGTGTGTGTGTGTGTGTGTGTATGTGTGTGTGTGTGCGTGTGTGCACGTGTGTGTATAAAATCTACCAATGTCCTTGCCGTCATGCAAGGCAAGAATTCATCCTCGGTAACGAAGTTGGGAGTCATTATAAGTCATTCATGCGTAGTGCCACCTTACTTCATCATAAGACGGCCAGTTGCATCATAAGGATGCATGAGCAGTTCAGCAGCGCCTATTGAACACTAAGTCACCAATTTCCTACCTACAGCACAGACACAAATATACATAAACATTTCGTAAACGAATCTACCCTACACGCACATTTCCCTTCGTTGTCTTCATTCAATAATTACAGCAGAACACTCAATATTCTCCAATAAATTTGCTAAGTAACACACGTAGACACTTTAAATTACATAACGTACTTTCTCATTTTTTTTTCTCTGACATTTACATTCTTTTGATGTACTTCATCTTCCTCCTTAAAAATTTTAATTTCGATTTTATTGATATTTCCCATTTCTTTGTATTCCAACGCTGTTTCCGTTTTATCTATTCATTATTGTTAGTGAAGTTGTGTATAATATATATTTACAGAAACATAATACTTGTGAGAACACATAGAGACACACGCACATGCCACGCATATAGTTGTGTGTAAATATGTGTGTATGTATATTATATTTGTATTATATATATGTATATATATCATATATGTATTACACACACACACACACACACATACTTGTGTATATGTATATATATATGTGTATGTGTAAATATGTATGTGCATACATATATATATATATATATATATATAAAAATTTTGAAGAGTGGTACAACAAGGCACCGATATATATATATACATATATATATATATATATATATATATATATATATATATATATATATATATATATATATGGTAAATGTGTTTGAAAGTTGTGGTTTCTTTGGTATGTTTGTTTCCAAACAACACTTATTTTAGTGCTGTTGATACTGCTGGATTAAATGGTACTGCCCTGGTGTCGAAACCATAACGATATCCGTGGGGCAACTGATGATGGAGGTATATATATATATATATATATATATATATATATATATATACCAGCGCACGCGAAGATGTTGAAAAGGTATAAAGGACCCAGTTGATTGGGTGTTTGCTTACTGGAGCCACAGGACATTTTGAATTATAATTGAATTATTTCTGTTTTATACCATAATAATTCCATAAATAAATTCTCACAAAGCAAAAAAAAACATAATAATAAAACATAAATAAGTTATAAAGAAATGCGTTAATTGGAATCCTGCAATAAACGTCAATGACATTCATTAAGTCATCCTATAAGTTCTGTCCGATTTTACCTTTTTTAAAATTGAATGAAATTTAATAGTATTTTAGAATGTCTTATGGAATTTAAAATTATTTTTATGCATTTGTGTACATTTAAACTAATTAAATATTATTTTACAGAATAATAGAATCAAAATTTCTTTGATTAAAACCCTTTCTAACATGGAAGTATCCAAAGAGCATTTGAGGCACATAATGCTTTATGAGTACAAAAGAGGAAACTCTGCAGCCGAAGCGACTCGGAACATACAGTTTATGGGAAAGAATGCTTGAATGAAGAACTTGCAGATGGTTTGCAAAATTCAGAAGTGGATATTTCAGCCTTGAAGATGAAGATCCAGTTGAGATTGATGATAAGCTCCTTGAGGCATTACTTGAAGAAAATCCTGCATTATCAGTTGAAGAATTGGCAATAAAGCTTAGTTCAAACCATACAACTGTTCATCGTCATCTTCAACAACTTGGAAAGGTTCCTAAACTTAGAAAATGGGTGCCTCATGAATTGTCCGAAAGCAACCGCAAATTCCGAGTTGACATCTGCTCTTCTCTCCATTCTCGCGAATTCTTTTCACCCTTTTTGGATAAACTTGTGACTGGTGACGAAAAATGGATCTTCTATTGAAATGTTAAATGCCGTAAACAGTGGCTTGGTAAAAGGGAAAAAGCTCAACCACAACCGAGAAGGGAACTTCATGGAAAAAAGGTTTTTCTCTCTATCTGGTGGGATTGCAAAGGAGTAATTTTACTTTGAATTGTTACCACCTAATGCAACAATCAATGCTCAAGTCTACTGTCAGCAATTAGAGCGTTTGAACCAAGCTTCGAAGAAAAAAAGACCCACTTTAGTGAATCGAAAAGGAGTGATGTTTCATCAGGACAATGCGTAACCCCACACTGCAAAGATCACATCACAGAAGATCGAAGAGCTTGGCTGAGAAAAAATTCCTCATCCACCGACCTCGCTCCTTCAGACTACTATTTGTTTTGTAGTTTACAGAATCATTTGGGGGACATAATTTTCGCAAGCCAGGAGGAGGTTGAAACTGATATTTCAGAGTTCTTCGCTTTGAAACCAAAAGAGTTTTACATTGATGGGAGTAAAAAGCTTGTAAATAGATGGAAGAACGTTATAGATAATCAGGGAAAGTACATTGAGGATTAAATTTCAATTAAATATAACATTTGATCACTTGTTTTCTTTATTCAGAATTCGGACAGAACTTATGGGATGACCTGATAGATTAATTATAAATAAAATTTGCAGAAAACTTTTAAATTAGGGAAGGCAATGAAAATAATTTATCAAACAATAGATCTCATTAAGTAATACATGTTATCATGTTTCCAAATTTGCCCTAAAACAATTCTTGAATCATAATGCATACTCAAAACATGCAAATCTAACAACCAAAAGATTAAGACGTCATGACCATGCACATCATCCAGGATAAATCATCTGGTGTTATTGATTCAGCGTACATCACCAGATGGTTTATTGCAGACATTGAGAATACAAACGGTATAAACTCTCTAGAGGGATGTGATACGCCCATATAATTTCAGAGAGTCTTGAAATACTCGACTGAAATTTAAAAAAAATAATACATTTTCTTACCTTAATATTTCTCTAAACTTATTATCGTTCATCATAGCTTTATTTTCGTTCAACACCTTCGAATCATATTCTCCATTTCCTATTATCGTTTTTATAATTTTCTATTGTATATGAGTCTATTCGACATGTCCTTTGGGGGTGGGAGTAAGTGGGTGGATTTTTCTCCATAACTTTGATTTGTTCCTTTATTTATGAGTTTCGCCTGAAAACCTGCAATATAAAATATAAGTTATATCATATATATGTGTGTGTGTATGTATATATATATATATATATATATATATATATATATATATATATATATATAGGATAAATTCTTTATAAGAATTTATCAAGTAGTCAGCGTGAAAAACCTCATAAGGAAAAAACCCATCGTTTTTTTCCATAAATATATCTAATTTATATAAGGGCATTACTATATAGTAATGTCTGACGCTTAGAGGGACTTAATAAGTCAAAACTACCAAAAATAAGCACAGAGGCATTACTATATAGTAATGCCCTTATATAAATTATGTGTGTGTGTGTGTGTGTGTGTGTGTGTACTGTACCTGGATAAACAATCAGGCAAGACTTAAAATTCCAGTCAATATTTACAATAAATTTTACTCTGCATTCAGTATTGAATCCCTTACCAATACATGTTCTATTGTTAGCCACCAGGCAACAAATCAATAGAATTTTTTTTGTTGTTGTTGTGAAATCTGTCTGTTACATAAATTCCGGTTTGATTTACACCTTTCCCTCGGTATGTATGTACACAGACATATGTATTTTTCAGCAAGTTCGTGGAAGTCATTAAGCTACCAATTTCGAAAATAGAAAAAACAATTCATCTTTTTATATATGTAAGTATATTACATAATGGAAAGAAATTTATGAATATCCGTTCTTTAAATTTCTCTTAAGAAAACTTACGAATAAATTTTTGCTTTTCTCTGTTGAATGTTTTCGTAAGTTATACTCTCTCTCTATCTCTTCCTCCTTCTCTCTCACCATCCATCCATCTATCTATCTATTTATCTATCTATCTATTTATCTATCTATCTATTTATCTATCTATCTATTTATCTATCTATCTATTTATCTATCTATCTATTTATCTATCTATCTATTTATCTATCTATCTATTTATTTATCTATATCTATTTATCTATCTATCTATTTATCTATCTATCTATTTATCTGTTTATCTATCTATCTATTTATCTATTTATCTATCTATTTATACCATCACCAAACTGGAGCGCATCCTCTTCCGCTTCTTGTGGAAAGGAAGCGTTCCGATGGTTAGGCGATCCGTTTGCTGCCAACACCCGTTAAAAGGAGGACTGGGAATGCCGTGGTTGATGATGCGCAGACACGCGCTGAGACTGCGACATCTCCGGCTCTACGTAGACAGCGGTGAACAGGTGTGGTCACCGTTTGTGCGGCGCGCTTTCCCGCAGCTCGTCTCCATGACCGAACTGCAGTCATGGATCAAGAAGAGGCCGAGGAAGGGCGAATGGCACCGCGAGTGTCGCGCTGCTCTTCGGCAACTCCAACAACCCGGGTCAACCTTGAGCGACTGCATCACAACTAACGCATTCTATAGTGGATTAGTGGAGGGAAGGTACGACGACGATCTCGGGGCGAACCTGGGCGTCGACGAGGAATACCTGACCCGCCTGTTTAAGACGACCTTCGGGCCGGGACCTATGGACAACTTCCAGAGATCCCTGGCCTGGCAGTGCTATCGAGAAGCACTACCCGTTCGGGATAAGCTCTACAGGCATGGCTCGAGAAACACGGGGCCGACCTGTCCGAGATGCCGGCAGAGCGACGAAACCGTTCTGCACGCACTCGTACAGTGTCCCACCATTTCCGAGCTGTGGGCTTACGTCGAACAACTGCTATCGCGTGTGGGACGAGTCGGTCTATCAGCCGAGTCTATCGTGAATATTGTCGCGCCTCCTTCCTTTAAACGGGAAGGAAGAGCTATTTTCATCGTACTTGTGGCTATGGCGAAAGAATGTGTATGGTGGACGCGTCTGAAAGGTCTAGAGACAAAGACTTTCCTCTCTGGGCAATCTCTCATCAACTTCTTCAAGTATCACCTGAAGAGGAAGTTGAGAGTAGAAAGGGAAGTCTTGTCTAGTGAATGCTTCAAAAAAAGATGGGTGAATGTAGCAAGGATGGCACGTGTGAACGACGGAGCCATCTTGAGCATAACCCTATGAACAAGAAAAAAAAATAAAACAAAAAGGCAAAAGAGAGTCACTTACTGTTATAGTTTCTTCAATGAGAATATTGACCAAGGTTACCGTGGTCTTTTCCGTAGGCTTTTCCTTCCACGGCTAAACCTAAACTGTCCTCCCCTCTTTTTACACGAGAACATTACTGTGTGATACACGATCCCTATTGATCGGCCTTTCCTTTTCTTTTTTTTTCGATCCCTTTTGATCGAACTGCCCCTTTTTCCCTTCCTACGATCCCTTTTGATCGACACCACCAATTTTTTTTTTTTTTTTTTTTTTTTTTTTTTCTTCCTTCCCCCTCCCAAAAAGAAAAGCTCTACATTGTATTTGTCCCATCTTCGTTGAGCCCTGTGTGGCTAATAAAAGAAATGTATCTATTTATCTATTTATCTATCTATTTATCTATTTATCTATCTATTTATCTATTTATCTATCTATTTATCTATTTATCTATCTAACTATCTATTTATCTATCTATCTATTTATCTATCTATTTATCTATATATCTATCTATCTATCTATCTATCTATCTATCTATCTATCTATCTATCTATCTATCTACCATTGTTTTTACCTCCTCAATCTTTCACTCAATACACAAGTAATCTAGACATTTCAGAAGCACTCTCCACTTCATTTCAACTCCATTGAATCATTACAGAAAAACAGTTAAATCATCATTTTCTTGAAGCAATTTCAGAGTACATTTTACTATTGAAAAGTTTGTCATGAATGAAGGTGTAAATTTCACAAAGTGAAGTAAGCGTCGCAGTGGCAGCGCTCTATCACTCTCTTTGTCTGTCTGTCTGTCTGTCTGTCTGTCTGTCTGTCTGTCTGTCTGTCTGTCTGTATGTATGTATGTATGTATGTACGTATGTATATATGTATGTACGTATGTATGTATGTATGTACGTATGTATGTATGTATGTATGTATGTATGTATGTATGTATGTATGTCATTGACCAGTTTTATTTCAAGATTTCTTGCCAAAAGAGAAAGAGCCGGTTTCTAACCTACATTCAAGGCTTCTTCATTAGAATTTCAACATCAACAACAGGGTATTTTTGTATGTATGTATGTATGTATATGGCAGATTTGTATGTTTTGCTTTATGTATATATTCTCATGCATATAGCTGCATATCTAGACATGCTCATATCTATTTAAATGATAAACTTCTGGTAAGTTTTACAGATTTTTATAGTTCCAGTAATGGATTGGCTATGTAGTCTTCCAATTTGCTTTCTACTTTCTGGTTCTGAGAAGTCTAATTTCTCAAGATTGGTATGTAGACAGTTTGTTACATATCCCAGGGCCCATTTTGTTGCTATGATATACTACAGAATACACTTATAAATAAATTATTTTAAATTAATTCAGTGCCATCAACTGCTTCTTTTTTTCTATAGCCTTATCTTTGGCAGTACTAATATAGCAGTGGATTAATTGGATGTTAATACGAGATGACTTGCAATATCTGTTTCGGTTCTGTACATACTTGCCTCTTGTCATCTCAAAATAAAAATCCTGCTCTTCCGAATCAGGCAAAATTAGTAATAAGCTTGGGAAGTCCGTTAACAAGTACCCAAGTATTTCAGCTGATCCATTCTTCCCGAGCGTTAAACTAATACACCTACTTGTCGTTCCTACATCTGACTTTGTCTTTTGCTTTCTGTAAATTTGAACTATGTGTGTATGTATGTGTGTGTGTGTGTGTGTGTGTGTGTGTGTGTGTGTGTGCGTGCGTGCGCGTATGTATGCGTGTGCGTGCACGCATTTGTAAATTAAGGAAACTCTACAGAAATTGAGTTTCAGATAGATCTTAGAAGAAAGGACCCATAAATGTTTGTGCAGTTTCACGGCAGTCTGATAACATATGAACGAGGATCAGGGGCAATGATCGTTAAAAGAATGCTACAAGAGAGAGAGAGAGAGAGACAGAGAGACAGAGAAAGTGAGATGAAACAACATATTTGCGCGTGAATCGTTGCCAATCGGTAGAATAGCCTTTAAATTGTTTATGCAGTTTAAGATATTTGTAACATAAACATCAATCTCAGTTATTTCAGCAGAACTCTAATATGGGTCACACTCGAGCTTTGTAGAAGGCTGCATAAGATTGTATACTCTCAGCTGTAGCTTTTGCAATACTGTATTTGTGAGGCAGCCATTGAATGCTCATAGGAGATTATGTAGTTCATCTGTAGTGGGAATATAGTATTGTGAGTCTGTTTGAGATGTAATAATTGTGTCTTCGTGCTGTTGAAGAAAACTTGGTGGCCATATCTGTCTGCATCTGAAGATGTTTTCCTAGTTCATGTTCATGACTGTGATGCAAAGCAATGCGTGCGTGTATACACACGTATCGTATACATATATTCACAAATACATATATATATCTATGAATATTTATATGCGTTGTGCGTGTGTGTGTATGAAGATGCTTATACATTTATTTGAGTGTACATGCATCTATATGAGATATAGATATTTTTGATACCATGCATAACACTCACACGCACGCACGCGTGCACTCACACTCACACTCATACACATACACATGCGCACTCAAATACCCACACATATTCACACACATTCTATCTCTCTCTCTCTCTCTCACTCTCTTAGTAGAGTCATAACTCTTAATGGTAGCTAGCTAGATCGTGTGTGTGTGCGTGCGTGCGTGTGTGTGTGTGTGTGTCTGTGTGTATGAAGATGCTTATACATTTAACTGGAAGAGAGAAAAAAGAGAGAAAACAGTGAAGTCTTGTAAAAAGATTGACAAACAGGACATTAAATCAGTAATTTACAAAATTTAGGTTGGAAAAAGAAAAGGTGGTTGACATCTGGTTGTTGTTTCTGTTTTTGCTGTTATTTTATAACCCCAGGCTCACTCTGAATAATTAGACTTATGGCCAAAGGTACTGCTGACTTGTACATGCTAGATTTTATGGTTTATCTAGAACTTCAGTATCTTATGTGTTCTCTGCTTTTACTTTTGACGGCAGTGCAATTTGAGGAAGTCTTGCTTGTTCTTTCCAGCATGTTGTGCAACCGCATAGAGGCTTTCTCGTTGATTCGGTTGACATCTGGTTGCCATTGGTGGTGTTATGAGACAGAGATATGCTACGGTGTGAATAATGTAGTTATATACAGACGATAATGATAGTGGTATAGCTAGGAAGAGATCTTGACAGAGAAGGCGTGAGATGGAAGGGAAGAAGGCGTAAAAAAAAAGGAAAATATCAGATAAATAAAAAAAAAGTGAAAAAGAAGGGCGAAATGAAGAATGAAGCAAAAAATAAAAACAGGAGAGAGAGAAAAAAAGGTGTGTGTGTGGAAAGGAAAGTAGAGAAAGAGGAAATATTAAAATAAAAGAAACTGTGAACGATGAAAAAAGAAAGAAACTTAGCGTATAGATATATATATATTAATAAAAGAAAAAGAAATACAATATGAAGAAATGGAGAAGAAAAAGAATGAATAAATGCAGAACCAATGGGAGAAAGATACAAAAAAAGAAAAAGAAAAGAAGAATATGAAAGAAATGAGAAGGAAAGATGAACAGAAATATAGAAAGAAAAACGGGAAGAGAATACGAAGGAAAGGGCAAAGAATAAGGGAGAAGGATAAGAACATTGAAAGGAAAGAGAGAAAAATAAAAATGAGTGATGAGGAAGAATCAAGAGAAGAGAAATTGAGGATACTTAGCATTGAAAGTGGGGGGAAAGAGTGAATGTCTGCAAGGATGAACCATAGAGAGAAAGCTTTTAAAGAAAGAAGGAAATGAAGAGGAAAGAAAAATATGAGCGCACACAGGCGTGTTCCTTATAAGTCAATAGTTTATACATGTGGATACATACATGCCTTCATATTCATGTATAAGTGCTTATGTGTATACGAATGCACATGTGTGTGTGTGTGTGTGTGTCTCTCTCTCTCTCTATCTGTAATTAAACAGATGTCTTAATATGTTTTATTCATTTTACTTCACGAAAAGCTAAAATGGTTTCCTGATAAGACGATTCCCTCCCTTGCAGAAGAAATGAACAACCAACTCCCATAAAGCTTTGCTTTACTACAAAAGATTCTAACAGAACTACTGTGAATCTCCAATATACATGACGTTGAGCATAAATTTACTCATGAAGGTGACTAAATCGTTTTCCAAACCTGTATGTAGAAAAACATATGCAAGCATATCACTTGAAATGGCTAGCATTGTCCAGTGATAGCACCACTGAAGAATGGTGTACAATATAGTTGCAGTTGTAATTGAATAAACATCTGCTTTAGTTATTTTCACAGGGAAGAAATTAATTTTGAAGTGTTCTGAAAAATATTTCGAAATTTTAACTGTTGCTCAAAGAAGAGGAGGTAAAACACTGCTGTCTCTGTTCTTTTTTCCCTCTTTGCCAACTTAAGGCTGGAGAAGGACACTATTCGAGACGTTGAACACCAATTCCTACGGCAATGTCACTGTACTCTTACCGCCTTTCCATAAAGAAGTGGCAGGGATCTAGTTCAAAACGGGGGCACCAGTATTTTCTTAACGAAACACTTTGAAACTTGGGAAACTGGTAGAATGTGTCATATAAAACATCTTTTTCTCTTAGTCTTCTTAAGAAAAATTATTATATTGCAATTTATTTCATGTTAAAGTTGTCGTATTTCTGTAATTTCAACCACTGACTGACGTCCATTCAGCCGAAAACATTAAGTGCTGACTTCGTAAACAAACGATTCTCAAACGATTCTGGCGGTGATAAAATTATTATTTCCTTGTCAAAAATGGCTGAAGCATATTGGCAGTAGCTAATAAACCTTTCTATTATAGGCACAAGGCCAGGTTTTTGAGGGAAGGAGCAAGTCAATTAGGGTTAGGGAAAACGAACACACGTGTGTTGCCTCTCTGCAAAATGTCAGAAGTAATGGAGATTAAATACGCTTTACACAGCTTAAACTGCCAAAGGAGTAACTATAAACAGCTGAATACTTGTCAATGATTGGTTGAAATTATCGAAATAAGACAATTTTTTACATGAAATTAATTCGAATACAAAAATTTTTTTGTGTTCTATAACACAAAATAGATAAGTATACAAAGTTTGAAAGTCTTTCGGTACCAAAGACACTACATAAAACATAAATGAAAACTGGTGCCCCAGTTTTGAACTAGATCCGATATGTTTTATCCCTTTCACTTCACTTTACATTGAACTACGCAATATTTAGTTACGTTTCTTGGCGTTCTGAAAACAAATCTCACTGAAGCCGACTTCTTTCATTCTTCCGTCCAAACTTGATAAAATTATTAACTTTCAGGTAATGGAGTTGATCTAATCTACAACGCTCTCCTAAAATTATTCTTGTTTTGTTGATGTTATTATATATCTCCTCCATACCTTGTTTTATTAATATACTGAGAGAGCAAATTTTGGTTCCTTTTGAGTATATACAAAAGCTATATTTTACAGGAGAGAATTACTGGGGAATTATGTATAATCTTAATCTTTTTGTTTGCAAAACATTAACATAGTATATGAAATGTAATCGATTTATATGGGAATTGAAACCTCTATGCTGCATGCTACTGAGGAAAACTTTTTTGTGGCCTTTAACTTGCCTGCATTTTAGCTAAGGATGAAGTTGTGAATAGTACATCAACGAAATATTAACAATATGAGTACGTCAACATAGTTTTATTTCATGAAAACTGAAAACATAATGTCTGCTTTGACTTGAAATAAACACTTATTAGTTTCGTGTACAGCGTTCTCCACACGAAAAGTTAAAAATAACTCGTGTATCAAGTTAGCAAGTAATTTTTCAGAAATTCTCTCTCTCACTTTTTCTTCTTCTCTTTGACCTCTCATACACACATACTGACCATATAACTAATTATTGATCTCTAACATAGATACTTTAAGAGAAGATGCAGTTGATTCAAGTTGTACTTTAATTAGTATTTATTTTATCAACCTCAGAAGAATAAAAAGTAAAACTGACCCAACAGGATCCAAACTCAGGGCGTAACTAAATACGACAAGGTATTTTGTCGGACAACCATTTATATGTACAGTTATGGGCAATTATTATTAACACGGCAAAATGCAGCGAACCGGCAGAATCGTTAGCACGCCAGACAAAATGATAAGCGGCGTTTCGTCCGTCTTTACGTTCTGAGTTGAAATGCCACCGAGGTCGACTTTGCCTTCCATCCCTCGGACCTCGATAAAATAAGTACCAGTCGAGTACTGTGGTCGATGTAATTGTCAATCCTCACCTTCAAAATTTCAGGCCTTATGCCTATAGTAGAAAGGTTCATTATCACTGCAAAGCGGAAGATTAGCAGAATTGATAGAACATCGAATAAAATTTAACTATTTTCTTTTACATGATGAGTTCAAATTCTGCCGGAACTGACTTAGCCTCTCATTCTTCAGGAATTGATCAGATATGAACCGTTTAAATATTCTCTTAATATAATCGTCTTCTCTCACCGCAATAAATTGCGGCCTTGCCGCTAGATTATAAATCATTATTAGCTCAGCCATGTCACAGATAACAGGCCTTTTGATTTGTGCCTCTTCTTTCATACAATCATCACTCTGCCCTATTCTATTATTATTAGCATTGTTATGTCATTGAAGACTAGGATTCACTTGTGCCATCTTATTGGCAATAACATCGCTTCATTCTTTCTGTGTCTCCCTTTTAGCAGTTAAAGCTTAATAGAGATCATTTTAAAACAAAATTTTTTTATGCCGGAATATGAAGAAATTATTACAAGTGAGCGATGTCAATTGTCTCAGCCAACCATTACGCGACCTACGTATTTGGAATAGACAGCTAGCGATACTCTGTTTATCGGATGTATGTGTGTGCGTAATTATGTTGATTAAATTTTTTTGTTATTCCAGAATATGCAAGTTAACATGTTAACTTTCCTCAGCCAATAAACCAATCGCAAATGTAACCAAACTGTTAATAATAAACAGATTGTGTATACGTGCATACATGTACGTGTATACATACGTATGTTTGTGCGTATATACGTGTGTGTTTATGCTGATTAAAGCTTTTGTTTTTCCAGAATATGTAAAAAGGCATTGCAAGTAAGACGTGTCAACTGTTTCACCCATCTACAAATGTAGCCAAAGTGTTTATAATAAACAGATTATGTCTGTCTGGGTGTCTGTATGTATGTATTTTGTACGTACATACGTGCGTATGTATGTATGTATGTATGTGTGTTTGTATGTATGAGTATGTTGGATGGAGGGATATAAGAGACTTGCAAAATAGCTCCACCACCGTCACCACCATATCACGCAAATCTCTCTGATGTTTACATTAAACCAAACTGTTTTTTTAATTTTATTTTTATATATATACATTTTATTCATATAACTTAGTGAAACCAGATGTGTGAGTCAATTGTTTCAAGATTCAACTCCTTGCTGAAACGCAAATGTCAAGCAATTGTGTCGAATATTTTTTTTAGCTATTATCCCTCTGTCTGCAAAACTGACCCCCATATCTCACGGAATACATGTTTGTATGCATCCATATGCCTTGCTGTCTGTTTCCCTGCTTGCATGTCTGTCTGTCTGGTTGTCTGTCTGGTTGTCTGTCTGCATGTCTGTCTGTCTGCCTGTCTGTTTTGCATGCTATGTATTTGTGTCACTGTAATGTCTGCACGTGCATGTTTCATAGTTTAACTACATATCTGTCCCTACAACTAAAATGGGGATTTCACTTCATTAGAACTTTTGGATCTTTTTCAGTTTAAATAATTTCTACAGATCTTATTGAAAATTTCTTCAGGCTGTGTGGTGAGTAGCTTGCTTACCAACCACATGGTTCCGGGTTCAGTCCCACTGCGTGGTATCTTGGGCAAGTGTCTTCTACTATAGCCTCGGGCTGACCAAAGCCTTGTGAGTGGATTTGGTAGACGGAAACTGAAAGAAGCCCGTCGTATATATGTATATGTGTGTGTATGTGTTTGTGTGTTTGTGTTTGTCCCCCCCCCCCAACATCGCTTGACAACCGATGCTGATGTGTTTACGTCCCCGTAACTTAGCGGTTCGGCAAAAGGGACCGATAGAATAAGTACTAGGCATCCAAAGAATAAGTCCTGGGGTCGACTTGCTCGACTAATGGCGGTGCTCCAGCATGGCCACAGTCAAAAAGACTGAAACAAGTAAAAGAGTAAAAGAGAGATGCTGTTTTTCATGCCAGTTTTGAAACTCTCAACTATTTCATTTATATTTTTGAAATTAATGATAATGTTACGACTTTTAAAGAATGAAGTTTTTTTTATTATTTTAGGCAAATAGATCAAACTTTTTTTTACGCCGATACGATGTAATGGAAAGAGTCATTTTTTTGTTGTTGTTTTCGAAACGCAACTGTAATGATTACAAAAAATTATCTTTTGAGAAATTAATAAGAAAACCTACACAACCTTTAAAGAATAAAATTTTGAATGAAAGAAAACAACAAATCAGTGTTTGCTATGAAATTTTGCAATACACTACAAACACAAACTGTAACCATAATCCTATATCCTAACCCTAATACAAAACATTACACGCTAACTTCTATCCCTGACTCTAACCGTCCTAAATCTAATCCTTATCCTTGTCCCTAACCCTAAACTCTAAACGTAACGTTGAACCCTTGGCCTGCTAGACGGGAAGTCGAAAAAGGATCAAGCGGCTAAACTTATAGAAATTCCCAATCTTTAAAGTCTAGTATATATTTTATTATTGATTTCTTCAAAAAGTGGTCTGATTTTCGTAACTGGCATGGAAAACTTACTCTTTTACTTGTTTCAGTCATTTGACTGTGGCCATGCTGGAGCACCGCCTTTAGTCGAGCAAATCGAACCCAGGACTTATTCTTTATAAGCCTAGTACTTATTCTATCGGTCCCTTTTGCCGAACCGCTAAGTTACGGGGACGTAAACATACCAGCGTCAGTTGTCAAGCGATGTTGGGCGGGGACAATAGGTTTCCAATCACATCAAAGTTTTCAATTGCTTCGGCATCCTTCCTATGACCTGTATATACTTCTGATTTTTTAAATATAGCCATTCTCACTATCACAAACAAGAGAGGTTTTGATTCCTCACTTTATCCGTCTGTCTCTGATATACTGTTTTATAGACGGAGTTTGTTTGTCGGAATCATTCCCTCGTCAAATGACAAATTGCTTCTCGGTGTGTAATGCAACTTGAATTTTTCTAGCAAGTGATTGAACACGGGACTGGATTTGTAAATCTTGTCAGATTTGTCTAGTTCTGGGTCTAGTTCATTTACACTATGTAGTATAGACCATATTGCTAAAAATCTATCTCTTGCAAAAACTTGTGCAAATCCAAGTGTGAGAGTCAAGAAATTTTCCTTATCTCGCCAATATTGTTCATAGTTGTCCTTGTGAATAAGTATTTCCAGCCAAAAAAATGCACTTATCTTTGATATTGCCAAGGCCTGAAAACTAAAGGATTCTGCACAATAATTTGAGGGCTTTGCTTCTCTGGCATGTTCTGCCTGCCTATTAGCTTCATCGACAAAGAGCTGCCACAAAACATCATCCCAGAATAAAGTGAAACAGTCAGCAGGGCTGCTCTCATTATTCATTGAATCTGGTATATTTTGGGGGCTGGGTGTTTCTTTAGGATTGGATTGTTTTTCAGTTGTACCATCTAATGTCTCTTGTCCACTGACGCTGATCAGACAGTGGCTGAGAAATCCGTCGCACATCTTGACCACGTCCTCTACTGCAGCCACGCCCCCTAACAGGTTGTAAAACATCACCACCTGGGTCATGATTATCAAAAGAGTCACTATCATTTTTATTTTCACCTTCGTTTGCACTCGTGTTATTCTTGTTACTTGTACTGTTGACAGCATCATCTTCACTCTCTTCGCTTTCGAAATCACTGTTATTTTCATAATCAGACTCTCCATTCTTATCATCAGAATCCGACATAATCATTCGTAATGGTTGCTCGGTTCTCATTTTCTTACCGTTCATGTTTATAGCAAAAGAAATAATCAAAATTCTGCAATTTAAGTCTAAAAAATTCTGGAAGCTTCCCCCCGGAAGTTCGGCCGTAAATAGAAGCCTAAACTGTGATGTAAAACGGTCATTTATTGGTTAAATAGTTAGCGGCCTAGTGGGTGTATATACCATACACAGGCTGAAAAACCGGCCTGGCGGGTTCAAAGGGTTAACTATGAAAAGTATAAAGCTTTATTTAATTTATTCGAAATGTTACTTTTATTTGCCATATATTTCAGATATTAAGTACGCCACTTAACCCTGGCTCTATTCAGCGTGCCATATACCTGGGTAGGTTACGAAATATATGAAAAGCGAAAACAGTTATACACGAAAAGAAATACGAGGAGAATATGTTCAACCAATTATTATCAGCTATTAATGCTGATGAAAATAAGAATAATCATTTAAAAAACACTTTTACCCCTTTTTTCTTCACCTTTCTAGTTACTTGAACACCACCACCATCACAAAAAAATACCCTAGCCACTAAGCCACGCGCCAATACACACACACACACTTATGTACATATATATATGTGTGTGTGTGTGTGTGTGTGTGTGTATAAAATATAAACTTATACTTAGATTGTGTGCACACACATGCTCGTACACACATTTATACAATATAGAGTATATGCAATATATAAATAATATATATATGTATAATCTATCTGTCTGTCTATCTATCTATCTGTCTGTCTGTCTGTCTATTATGTAATATCAAATTCCGCCGAGGTCGATCTAATTGACTGGCCTCCTTCCCCAAAATTTCGGGCCTTGTGCCTGGAGTAGAAAAGAATATATAATATATATGACATATACCGTATTTTAACGTGTATATGGAACCTTTTTTTGTCAAAAATTAGGTAAAAAAATATGGGTGTTTCTTATACATGGATAGTATTATGATCCCTTACAAAACCTTTTATCCAAATTTTAAGTCCCCCAAATTAGGGGGTTTCTTATACACGAGGGTTCCTTATACACGTTAAAATACGGTATATTATATATATATATAATATATAAAACATATATATTTATAATATATATATAACATATATTATATAATATCTTTTATCTTTGTTTCAATAATTAGACTGTGGCCATGCTGGAGCACCGCATTGTAGTACTTTAGTCGAACGAATCGACTCATTTAAAAAAAAAACCTGATGCTTATTCTATCGGTCTCTGTTGCCAAACCACCACGCATTGGGACTGAACCTGAAACTTTATGGTTGAAAAGAAAACTTTTTACAACTCAGCCACGCTTCCGAGCAATATAGCTGCGGGGTCAATCCCACTGCATTGCTCCTTAGGCAAATCTCTTCTACTATAGCCTCGGGCCATCCAAAGCCCTGCGAATGGATTATAATATATATATGATTGATTGATTGTGTGTGTGTGTGTGTTTTTGTGTTCTTAGCAGTTCGGCAAAAGAGACGGTAGAATAAGTACCGGGCTTAAAAGATAAGTGGGGTCGATTCTTTCGACTAAAATTCTTCAAGAGGGTGCCCCAGCATGGCCGCAATCTTAATAACTGAAACAAGTAATAGATAAAAGATCAGATATATAATACATTATATATATTAAGTATATGATATAGAAAATTTATAATATACATTATATGATATAAAATATAATATAATATAATATAATTATATATATATATATATATACATATATATATATATATATATATATATATATATATATATATATATACACACACACACATATATATATATATATATATATATATATATATATATATATATATAATGAGAGAGAGAGAGAGAGAGAGAGAGAGAGAGAGAGAGAGAGATTATTTTATTTCTTTCAGGAGGACAAAAAAATAACATTATGCAACCTATCATAAATGAACCAAATTCGTTCTGTGTCTCGCCTGCTTTCGTAAATAACCATGAAAAATTACGACAACACTAATAATGAAGGCTTTACATTTGACTGCAACGATTGAGTCGGCAAACAATAAAGGAGAAACAAGCAGGCATCAGAGACAAGATGGGAGGAGAGCGTGCAAGTATATATGTTCGGGAACAGTAGGAGGAGGTGAAAGGTTGTAAGGAGGGCGTTGAGAGTGATAAGACATTTGCAGGAGTAGAAGGATGAAATAGGGTCGGGGTGGTGTTCGCATGCATTTGAGAACGGGTGACGATGAGTGAGGAGAAAAAGAAAAAAGAATTAGAAGAGTAAGAGAGAGCATGAGAGGGGGAGTGAGAGAGTAAGGGCAAGAGAGAGGGAGAGAATTGGAATACATGTTGGATGTGGGGGGAAGGAATTGGAAATTGAGTGCGCCAGAGGAGATGAAGGAACAAGGAAAGAGGGGAATGGAGGAACCGAAGGAGACGAAGTTGGTGGTAAGGGAAGATGAGAGCGCTATCAAATGGAAATAAGGTCAAATTGAGCTTGCTGTATAGAATCCAGCTGAAACAACGACATCATACCAGACTGTGCGGAATTTATCGATCTTGGACGGGGGTCGGACGGAAGTAGACAAAGGTAGTGCAAGCCTAGAGAGAGAGAGAGTGGGTGAGACGGAACGTACTTGTGAAGGAATATCTTGTCTGTGAATGCTGTTTGGAATTCCAATAGAAATTATTCCATGCTCTAAAGTATTTCTGTCTTACACTGCCCAGTCTGCGGCTAATTTATCTTTTTTATCTCTAAAAATGGAGAAAAAAAAAAAAAAGGAGTTTCACTTTCAGATGAAATTTCGCACCCCATCAAAAAAAAAAAAAAATCAAAGGAATAATGAATCAATCAATATATTATATAAAACTATTTGTTTCTTCTTCCTTTTATTATTATATGTAAAAGTTCTGCATTTTTTAAGGAGAAAGGAAATGATATGTTGCGACATTTAAATCTTTTCTTTTTTTTATTTTAAGCGTGTAATGGAAGTGGAATGGTTTCAACTGACCCATCTTACATAAAAAGTATTCAATATTCTCGCCATCAAGTCGGTAAGTGGCAGAATTATGAACGTGCAGGACAAAATATCTTGCTGTATATATTCACATCTATTTACTTTCAAATACTACAGACATCGATTGTGCATTTCATCCTTTCGATAATAATACAAGTGCACTAGTCAAATGCTGTAATCGAGCTAACCGACTGTTCTGTCCCCTAAATGTGTTTGCCATCTGTCTATATTAGAAATTATCATTAAATTGAAAATAAAGGGTTTGATTAATAATATTGTAGATGTTGTTAGGTCAGTGTGGCGCAGTCAAACTACTGGACTCAGTAAATACGTCCACTGACATACCTCAAATTCAAATAAATCTTACCTTTTTCCCTATGAGGTCGATTAAAATAAAGTAATTATCATGTACCAGATTAGATTCAATGGCTATATTCTATTTCAAACTATATTAGTCCCTGTGCCAATGCAAGAAGCAATTATTGTTAGTGTTAGTTGTGATTTTATTAGCTTAAATTTGCAGCAACCCATTTTTATTTGATGATGAAGAGCATGTTGCCTCCCTCCTTATGGTTGAGGGTCGGTTCGTGTGGGAGTTGTCTCAAGCACAACCACCACACTTCGCCATACACAGTGATCTCGTGCGGTAATCAAACATTCCACCATATTCCCCGCCTTCGCAATTCAGGCCTCAATAACATCGCTCTATCTACGTATTGTCACTTGAAAGTAAGTTTTGTAACCGTCCAACTCGAGGGTGCGGATACAGAGGTTCTGGGCCTTTAGAACTGCGCCAAAATATTGCAGTTTCCACCGTCTGACAAACGTTACCGACTTTCCTTTTCATGCTCGTTTTCTCAAGGGCTGAATCCTTCGTTCTTCAGGTCGCCCGACTTATCCGTGGCGCTCAACTGCAAATATTTCACACAAAAGACAGAACAGCATTCCCAAAACTAGTTTACTAAATGTCGAACATTGCATTTGTGATGTTCGACATTTAGTAAACACGCTTCGGATAAGCGTCATTATTAACGTCATTGCCTGCGTGCATACATACATGCATACATACATACATGCATACATGCATACATACATGCATACATACATGCATACATACATACATACATGCATACATACATACATACATACATACATACGTACATACATACATGCATACATACATACATACATGCATACATACATACATACATACATGCATGCATACATGCATACATACATACATGCATACATACATACATACATACATACATGCATGCATACATACATGCATACATACATACATACATGCATGCATGCATGCATACATACACACATACATACATGCATGCATGCATACATACGTACATACACGCATGCATACATACATACATACATACATACATGCATACATACATACATACATGCATACATACATACATGCGTGCATACATACATGCGTGCATACATACATGCGTGCATACATACATGCATACATGCATGCATACATGCATGCATACATGCATACATGCATGCATACATACATACATACATACATACGTACGTATAATTAAATGCTTGCGTTTCCTGGTTAGATAAAAAAAAAATTACTTAGTGCAAGAAGAGTTTACAGATTTATTGAGAAACTGAAACTTCACAAGTTACAGCTATTAGTTTCACGTTGTTAAGTTATTACTCCTCAGATGATTCTGAAAATTGGTCACCAGATTATAGACTGACTGAAAAAAATTTCAAATTTTAGAAATTTATCAAAATCGGCTGTGTGTGTGTGTGTGTGTGTGTGTGTGTGTGTATGCACGCATGTATACAGACTGATAGACAAACAACTCATTTCTAGATACAAATACAAACAGATAATACCATAATACAACTGAGGTAAAGTACCTCAGAAGACCGTTCTGCATAATAACTATACGCACAGCAGAGTCGCACATAATTTTAAGCAGTTGAAAAACTTCGATTAACTGAGATTAGTTGTTTAAATCTTAATGACTCTTAAAGTGTTTAAAATTTAAAAACAAACAAGAGAGATAACTCAAATAAAGTCAGCTAATTTCGCTTGGAAAATAAAGATGATGCTGATAAGAATGTAATTAAAAATAGCTGACAAACAGGCATAGGGGGAAAAAATTAGACATCTATAACATAAGCTCCTCGAAAAAAAGCATTAGAAATAACGTAGACCAATCAAAATATGGAGACATGTTGGCTGTCATACAGAAAAACACATGGTGACAAAGAGAAAAAAAACAATCATAGTCAGTCCTGAAGGAACAGAGAGAGTGAGAATGTTAGAGGGAGAGAGAGAGAGAGAGAAAGGAGAGACAGAGAGAGGAAAGAGAAAGAGAAGATATGTATGTTTGAGCGAAGAAAAAAAAGGTAAAATAAGGAGTATGTGTGTTAAACGCGAGAGAGAGTTTATATGAATGCATGAGATAAAAATGAGTCCGACATAGACATACAGACAGACAGATAGGCAGGCAGACAGATAAATAGATAGATAGATAGATAGAAAGACAGACCCAGACAAGGGTTAAAAAGAAAAATAGTTGAAAGAGATTGAGAAACGAGTAAAAATGAGTGATAAATTATGCTTATGTGTGCATGTATGCATGTGTATGGATAAAAGAGGGACAAGAAGAGAGAGAGAGAAAGAGAGAGATTGTGAGGGAAAGAGTGTGTCGGTCGGTCGTATGTAAATATAAAATGGAAGAACGGTGTGTATTCATGGTTGGGGTTTTTGGGTGGGTAGTTGTGTGTTATTATAGTGGTTTTATACATGTATATGATGTGGTAAGAGGCGCGTCTTACATAATGCGCGTAGTTACTTCTCTTAATCCCGCCGAGGTTAACTTTGCCTTTCATCCATCCATGTTTGATAAAATAAAATACCTATCAAGTACCCAAGTCGATAAAAACGTCTATTCTCTACCTGTGAATCTCCTTAGCCTTATGCCACTGCAAACACTCTAATGTGTAGGGATAGAACAGTGCATGTGTGATATGTTTATATTCGTTACATGTTCGTGTTGTAATGTGGAACTACGTATGGATATGTGTGCTTCTGCGTGCGTCTTCATGCAATATATTCGATATGTTCGTCTTTATTTTTTGTATATATGTTTATGAAATTTTGGGAGAAGTGATGTGATTACATATGCATAAATTTATGCGTCTGTAATGTGCGTCAATTTGAAATACATTTGTATGTATGTATGTACGTGTGTGTGTGTGTGTGTGTGTGTGTGTTCCTCTGTGTGTGTGTGTGTGTGTGCGTGCGTATGTGCGTGCGCGCGTGTGTAAGCACGTATCTATGTTGTTTATTATTGATTTGGTCAGTAGGAAGGTTGTGCCAAAATTCTTTCGTATGTCTTCCGAGATTTGCAAACTCGACGCTATTGATGTCGAGGAAATTCCAAACTGTCGACATTGTGACGAAGAGAGGACTAAATGTAATGGTTAGTGTTGGGCCTTAGGCCGGACTCCATATTTTTTTACTGTGTATATATGTATATATATATATATATATATATATATATATATATATATAATGTATAAGTCTATATATATAGATATATGTATATGTATGTATGTGTACGTATATGTGTAAAGTGTCTGTTATATTTGTCAAGTACACGCACTAACACACGTTTACTATTGATGCACTTTATTTTTATTGGTGTTGTTATAATTTATTTTTACTATTTATACGGTTTATTCAGTATTTTTTCTCAAATACCACATTGCCTTTCCCTCCCACCTCACACTCGCTCTGACTACTTCCTTATCCTCCCCTTCAAGCCTTCTTCTTACGTGCAATGCAGTTACTTCTACACACCATCCTCCCATGCCACTACACTCTTCTATTTTTACACTTCCACATATCCCAACAAATGCCCATCTCTATACACGAATACCCTCCTTTACATGCACATACCTCGCCACCTCTTTTCCCTTCCTCACTTCCCCCTTAGAACCGCATTCCCACCTGACCCAAAACCCTTCCTATTTTTTCCGTTCTCTTTTCTCAATCTTTTTTGTTTTTTGCATATCTTTCTTCTGGTGAAGGACAAACGCCCGAAAAGTTAAGACTCTATTTCTTCTTTTGAAGCTTTAAACTAACACAAAATATGCTAATTTGCTCTCTCCTATATTATTTTCCTTTTGTCGTCATTGCCTTTTTCATTTTTTCGTGTGAGTATATATATATATATATATATATATATATATATATATATATATATATATATATATATATATATATATGGGTACAGGACGTCACCAACAGTAAACAGCATGAAATACGGAAACAAATGAGTTCAATACACAAACAACAAGAGAAAAAATGGAAAACAGGACAAATAACACAAAGAACGACCCTCCATTAGATGTGGGCTGTCTATCTACCCCTCATTTCGAGCATTGAACGACAATACGAAGACAATTGCTCCCATAAGTACCAAAATGAAATTTTGGATTTATGGAGGGTCAAAGGGGAACAAAAACAGGATAGTGGAGATATACAAGGAAACCGAACGAAAACAAACATGGAGGGTCGTTAAACCAGAACGAGGATAAGATAGCGAACGCTGGAGAAATATTTTCTTTGAAAAGAGAAATGATAGCAGAGAAAGATAGAATACGTCCAGTCCATAGGATAGTCCTGATAGAAAAGAAAGATGACCAGGTGAGGAAACGAAAGATGGACGATGGCTACGTGTGAGCAACGAGAAATAGAAAAATAGAAAGAGGGGGAGAGAGAGAGATAGAAAACGGCGAAGGGGATATATATGTATATATATTTTTTTATTCTTTAACGTGTTTCGGTCATTACTCAGCGGCCATATTGGGGCACCGTCTTGAAGAATTTTAGTCGAATGAATCGACCCTAATACATTTTCTTTTTTTAAGTCTGATGCTTATTCCATCGGTTGTCAAGCGGTGGTGGTGGACAAACACACAGACGTACACGCATACATACATACATACATACATACATATGTGTATATATATATATATATATATATATATATATATATGTATTTACATATATACATACATACGTACACACACATACATACATATGTATGTGTGTGTGTGTGTGTGTGTGTGTGTAGAAACAATACATAAATTAGTTATGTGGTAGAATAAATTATAGAAGGTGAGAGATGGGTAGCAAGATAGTTATGCAGATAAACAGCAAGGTAGCATCATTATTTGTAAACGTTCTGACATTCAAACCAATCACTCTCGGTCCTTCCTTTTTAGCGACCTAATATACACACACACACACACCGAGTTATATATGCATACTTATATATATATATATATATATATATATATATATATATATATATATATGTATATATATACACACACACATACACATTCGTGTATGTATAACGCGATCCAAAGAGAGTTGTGGTGGTCTATGTCGGCAAGGCTTATATTTTTTGGAAAAGTAATAAATTAATACACACACACACACACACACACACACACACATGTGCAATGATGATGGAGGATTAACCTTGTTTAGAAATTTGTGTAGTTCTTAATACTTTTTTCTACTTTAGGTACAAGGCCTAAAATTTTTGAACGTAAAGACAGACGAATACCGCAAAGCATTTCGCCCGGTGTGCTAACGTTTCTGCCAGCTCGCCGCCTTCTGTAGTTATTAATATTATTACATATACCTATATGTACACATTTTCATTATTTTGGGGCTAATTTCTGAAAGAAAATCGGCATTTGTTTTATATTTACTGCCGATTAGTTAATACGCACATGCGCGGTTAATTTTTGAGAAATTAAGCATGTAAACTCAAGTCAGGTTCTTTCCTATGACTCGTTGTTTACACGCTACTCCGGAACTCTGCTGACGGAAGCTCCCGAGTTAGATATATTTTTATCTTGCTAAATAGCTTGAAACCATGGTACAGAGTATAGACTGGTAAAAATGTTTTTATTTTTCATTCTCTTTCGAAATTATCCCTATTTTTGTGGTATAGAGTTTTTTGCTGCTCTTTCTAGCGGGTTAGATGTCCTATTATAGGCATCTCTATATTTTAAATGTACACATTTTCATGTTGATTTACGTTCGCATATATTCATAGATCCAAAATATCATTGTTACTAATACCCAGGCTAGAAAGCGAATGAAAGATACATTTATAAAACAGTCCACAAACTTTATCCTCACAATACACAAAGGTTAAAATTTTATAATACTAGCCAGATAACATCAAGAACAATTAACCCCAAGTCAGAAATCCGCTGACCAAATAAACTTTCTACCAATTGACATCCTTTTTTGAACCTTAAAGCACA
>NC_142947.1:19304855-19314855 GCF_046866305.1 Octopus bimaculoides
GGAAAAGGTATGCTTAATAATGTAGATTTTCGTTCCCTGTTACTTATGAAAAACACAAGATTGTCTTAGCGAAAATGTTACCCTTTCGTTATTTTACACACCTCTCTCTCTCTCTTTCTCTCTCTCCTTCTCTCTCTCTTTCTCTCTTCTCTCTCTCTCTCTCTCTCTCTCTCTCTCTCTCTCTCTCTCTCTCTCTCTCTCTCTCTCTCTCTTTCCTACTCTCAAATGTTGCTTAATTTGTGTGTGTGAGAGTGAGTGAGTGAGTGAGGAGTGTGTGTGTGTGGTTACAGTTCAGGATTCAGTTCCATACCGTGGTATCTTGGTCAAGGTGTATATATCTATGCACAGAAGACACTCAAAATTACAATCCCACCTCACAGAAGCGTATTGACTGAGTGGTTAGTGATAGATGAAACGTTTAATAGTAGCTCTTCAGGTTCTTTGCATTGGTGCTTCAAATCTTGCCAAGCTGAACTTCGCCATTTTTCTTTCCGGGTCCGACAAATAAAGTACCAGTTTAGCGAGTTGGACTCGCAGAATTGTTAGATCATACGTAACAGTAACTGTTCCAGCACTTTATGATCTAATGTGACACAAGAGTCAAGTGCTATCAGCCCGGGTGGTGTATGTTTGAAAATTACTGAAGATACAGCTATTATATTGCAGCTATTATATTGCTTCTGATTTTTTTTTTCTTAGTTTCTTAGAATTGCATTAAAACTACTTTGTTTAGGTTAAATTATTTCATACTTTTCATTGAACTATATCCATTTAGAAGTTGATTTTATATACTTGTTTTCATTTCTATACAAATCGACTTATTTGAAACCCTATCACTTTATTTTGCAAATATGAAAGAAAATATAAAGAAATCAATTTTACTATCGATGAAATGAAATGAAGTTATAATAATAATGATAATAATAATAATAATAAATTGAAACGGAAACCAGTATATGATGTTTCTCTGTACGTAAGTGAAAAATTAAAGAGAAAAAGAAGCGACCGAAATCGAAGAAATGCTAAAGGGAAACCATATAAACGAAAGGACAACTCAGTATATGCTGTGTGTGTAGCTGTGTGGCTTAGCTGTTAAGGCGTTTCATTATGTTTTTGAGCAAAATACTTCATTTCACGCTTCTCCAAACTACTCAGACGGCAAAAATGAGTAATCCTGCGACAGACCGGCGTCCCGTCCAGCAGAGAATATGTGCGCTACAGATACCGGGAAACCGGCCTTATGAGTCCAGGGCTCGAGAAGGACATTTGTTTTCATATATATATATATATATATATATATATATATATATATATAAAAGGCACGAAATTGTAATGATCTTTTGGACGTTAATTGATGAGGAATAAGTCACGAATTTTCTGTTTGTTATGCTTTTGTAATATTTCGTTTGTTGTGTTTTGTTAAATTTTTGAAATATATATATATATATATATATATATATATATATATACACACGCTTGAACCAGTACTCAAAATCAAAGGGATGGTTATAACAGCTGGCACTTCACATCTAGTTATTCGATTTTCTCGTTCCCGAGGATTAAGTACGATATAGGTGGTCCGCTGTAAAAAATGTGTAGAAGAGTCTCTAGAATTTCTCTGAGAAGAAACAGCAGATAACTAGTGGCAGCGGCAAGAGAGGAAAACACGTTTTCTACACATCAATACATATCGAACAACGTACCTCTTACATTTGTATCTAGTCTGATGATCGAGATCCTGGAATTCGAGTAATTACATGTGAGGTGCCACCTCTTACAACAATGTGTACACACAAACGCACACATGTGTATGCGCGCGCGTTCATTTACCAAGAAAAGGAAGAACCTAATACAGAAGTAGAGTATAGTTATTTATTGCACATATTGGTTTAACGCTAACCGAAATAGAAACTGGTGCGTAGCAAAAAATAGAGAAGTAATAAATATATATAAGAAATATATAGGAAATAAAAAGAATGAGCATTCATAAATGCACAAATGCATGTACATAATTAGATATGTATTCATATGTTCATGCATTCATATACATATAAACAGCGCACTCAAGCACACCAGAACATACACAAATATTCATATGACATAATTTTTCTATTGTAATCACGTATCGATTTATTCGCCTGCGTCTACACCAATACAAATATATATTTGTAGACCTGCAGGTTCGTTCATTCTTTTCAATATGTAAATACCTATATGGATGGATCCATGTAACTTCAAACTCCCTGTCTTCTTGTTTACATATACGTATACTTAAACAAACGTAATCTTATGCACATATACGTATAAACACGTAAGTTCTTGCGTGCGCGTACACACACATACACACACACACACGCAGGCACGCACGCACACATACACACACACACATACAAATACGTGCCCATGCATATAAACAAATACATCCATACAAGCATAAATACATGTATGCGTGCACAAACACACATATGTATGTATGTATGTTTGTACTTATGTATGTACAGCTATTCGTGTTAGCTCATATGTATATATGCGTGTACGTAAATGTATTTACGCACTACACCTGCGTACACACACATATATGATGAGATGAAGAGGGAGAACTAGAAATGTACAAATAGTTGCTTATAGATGAATATATACAAATGTATCTAAAATCACATGTGCGTGCACACATACGTACACATACACACATTTACACGCACAAAAGAATAAAATACAGTGAAAATGGTGTTAGTGTGAAGTTTGTGATGAGTACTTGAAAAGAGCATAGAGTATATTGACGTTTCGGGGCTTTGTCATTCTTCAGAAAGTAAAAGGGATGAAGAAAACAACATACGGTGTGAGTGATAGGGCGCGAGAGAAAGAATAAGAATATTGTGGAAAAATATTAATTGTAGTTGGACTCAGGAGGAAGGTGAAAAACTTGGGAGGAATGTTGTTGTATGAGGCAAAGTCGCGAAAGGAGGTGAGGGCGGTTGTTTAGGTGTATATTATCAGAGTGTGTGGTCGCTTGCCCGTAGGCATATAGGGCGATTATCTTTGTGAGTAAGAATGGGGTCTGTGTATGTGTATAAATGTGTGTAAATTTGTAAATGTGATACCTTGGTTAGTATGAATGTGGGTTGATGGTGGTGAATGTGTAACTGTTTAGAGTGAAAGAGTTTGTAAGAGTTTTTGACCATGCTTGTGTGTTTGTGCAACTAAATGATTCCAGACTTCTCCACGAGTCTGGAGAAGTTGAAAGCGTGTGCAAAGTCAACAGTTTATTTGTGTACGTAGTAGTAGTTGGCTGCGTCTCGTGTTTCCGAGCTTGCAATCCAGTTCATTTTCCTGCGTGTTTAAACCGCAGATGGCTCCGCAATCTAAGGGTTGCATGAAACATACGGGGACATTGTGGACAAGGGATAGAAGGGGTTGGTTTGGGAAGGAGAAGGCGTTGCTTTCTCTCCCATCTCTTGAGTTCAGCTCTTGCGACTCGGGCTTTCTCGAAGTCCGCTGAACCCGTTTTGATGGTGTGTACGTATGTGTAATCCAAAAGTATGTTATGAAGTCTAAGAGTATGCTTGTGCAATAGGTGTGCGATAATAAAACAAAAAATGAAATGGAAAGAAAGTTTAGTCGGAAAAGAGAAATGAAAAAAAAAATCGAGATGACAAAAGAAGATAATAAAAATATAGATGCACATAGGTAAAAAAACAATGGGGGAGACCGCAAGTGCCTAGAAAATGGCCGACGAATGAAAGAATGAAACAACAAAGAACAAAAGTATTCTTTGAGAGAGTTACGAGAAAGTGAAAGAAGCGGGCGAAGAATGTATGGATGGATGTGCGGGTATGTATAAATGGCTGTAGGGTGGGTAATGGTCAAGTAGTCGAGTACAAAGGGGAAAAGTGGAATCAAAACATATTTCGCCTATGAGTAAATCTGAATACACACATTGTCAAACATATATATGTAATTTTTAGGGAACGCCATAACTGGTCCAGGTAAGGCATTTTTAATTAAAGATACTCAACAAATACTCAGGAAGTTACGAATTATTTGTTATAATACTGCATACGCGTGCAAACACACACACACACACACACACACACACACACACGTATGATTATGCATATAATTTTATGTATATGTACAAGCACATACACACACAGATACACACACAAGCACACACACATACACATGCACCTTTACATACACGTATCAACAAACATTTCGAACAAAAGAACATAATATCGCAAGTACGAGAGAAGCATATCAGCGGGAAAAAATGGTTTATTTCACCATACTTTATTACTGTAAATTCACAAAGGAGTGTGTGTGTGTGTGTGTGTGTTATTTCTTTATTTCTTTACTACCCACAAGGGGCTACACACAGAGGGGACAAACAAGGACAGACAAACGGATTAAGTCGATAATACCGACCCCAGTGCGTAACTGGTACTTATTTAATCGACCCCGAAAGGATGAAAGACAAAGTCGACCTCGGCGGAATTTGAACTCAGAACGTAGCGGCAGACGAAATACCGCTAAGCATTTCGCCCGGCGTGCTCACGTTTCTGCCAGCTCGCCGTGTGTGTGTGTGTGTGTGTGTGTGTGTGTGTGTGTGTGTGTGTGTGTGTGTGTGTGTGTGTGTGTGGGCATGCATATATGTGTTTTGTGTGTTCATTAAAGAAAATCATTAAATGGCCGTACCGAGGGAAATCAAGCTCAGCCCCTGAAGAGACTGCACCATTTTATAGTAGGGTTGCAATTACAACGATTACTAATCGGTGCAATTGAAACCTGCGTTGGTCTTAAAAGACGGTATAGAATTATAGAATGAAAGGTAATGCTATTGCTACTTCAGAGTAATCCTTATTTTTAATATTATCAATATATACAGGGGTTGGACAAAATAATTTTGAAATATCTATAAAACCGTCAAAAGATTGTTTATTTTTATGCTTTTTGATTTATTATTAGTGTTGCTTAATATCTTTTGCTAAAATTGCTGTTTCTTTTCAGATATCATCAGAAAAAGGTGATTAAAATTCATTAAAATGACAGATCTATCGGACTTTCAAAGAGGTCAAATTGTTGGTACTCGTATGGCAGATGCTGGCGTAACGAAGGCAACCGAAATGTTTGCTGTATCAAGTAGCACTGTCTCGAAAGTAATGACAGCCTTTGAGAAAGAGGGAAAAATCTCCTCGTCGAAACAAAATTCTGGAAGAAAACCAAAATTTTCAGATAGGGACCGTCGAACTCTTACGCGAATTGTTAGAAAGGATCACAAGAGTTCAGCTCCCAAAATTTCTGCAGAGCTTAATGACCACCTCGAGAGCCCAGTTTCCACAAAAACTGTTCACCAAGAGCTGCACAAAGCCGGATTCCACGGGAGGGCTGCAATCAGAAAACCACTACTTTCAAAAACAAACTTTGCAAGGCGTTTAGAGTGGAGTAAAAACCTACAGAATTGGTCCCTAGTGCAGTGGAAGAATGTTATTTTGTCAGACAAGTCATCCTTCGCCTTATTTCCGACTGCCAGCCGAGTATACGTGTGGAGATAGCCAAAACAAGCATTTGACCCAGACTGCCTTCTTCCAACTGTCAAACATGGAGGAAGATCTGTGATGATCTGGGATGGGGGGGGGGGGGGGGCTATATCTTGGAAATCCGCCGGCCCAATGGTTTCCCTTCATGGCAGAATTAATAGTCAAAACTATTTCAGCATTTTATCTGATCAAATTCATCCTATGGTTGCGGAACTGTTTCCGGATGGAAATGCAATCTTTCAGGATGATAATGTACCAATTTACACAGCTTAAGTTGTTACTGAATGGCTCGAGGAACATTCTAGTGAAGTCGAACATCTTATCTGGCCACCACAGTCCCCAGATCTCAATATTATTGAACATTTATGGTGCATGTTAGAAAAACAAGTAGGGAGTCGATGTCCCCCACCATCATCACTACAAGAACTGGAGACTGTTTTAGCTGAAGAATGGACAAAAATTCCTTTGGAAACAATTCAAACTTTGTACGAATCCATACTTCGTAGAATTCAAGCTGTAATTACTGGCAAAGGCGGTCCTACCCCATATTAAAATAAATTTGTTTGAAATTTTAAAGTGTTTCCATTATTCTGTCCAACTCTTGTATGTATATATATATATATATATATATATATATATACACACACACACACACACACACACACACACACACACACACACACACACACACATTAACCTAGTTTCCGTTAACTCATATTCCACAACATGAGGCTATTGTATAAGACAAAATTTTAAGCGCCAGGTAGTGAAATCGAGTCCAAGATCCCCCGATTGCAAAGTGAATCTTTTAATCATTCAGCTATGATTCGTCCGCATACATGCACATACACATACAAGCATCCATGCGCATTCACATGTAACACTCACACGCATACGCGTGTGTGAGTGTTACATGTGAATGTGCACAGATGCTTGCGTATATAAACCATGTGTTACTTTTTCTCATTTGTATAGACTCGTCTCATCAATTAACTGCTACTTGTTTTAAGGAGAAAATACCGAAAGAGAGTTACAAGAGAAAGAGGAAACGATCATCGACTTCCTTATGGCGTAATATTGAAGACAATTCTGTAGAAAATAATTTAACTCTAAATATTTCTAACAAAGGAATAAATGCGGGGAGTTGTTAGTGGATTAAATCGAATCCAGTTCTCAGCTGGTACTTCAGTTTATTAATCCCGCAGGATGGATGAAAGGAGAAGTTGACCTTGGCGAGAATTGAACAAAATATTTCAAAGGGCTTTTTCTGATGTTCTACAGATTAACATGATTTTTAACATATGAGACACACGCCAAAGCTGATTAATAACGAATTTTAGATTTTCGAAAAGCACCAATTTTATGGATGGCTGTTGTAATCAACGTCATTATTTATCTGCTATTATATTATCTGCACATACACAATCTGGTAGGTAGCTAGGCGTTCTGCCTAAAAGGTATTTTAAATTTTATATATGTATATGTATAGATGTGTGCGTGTGTGTGTACGTGCGCGTGTTTGTGTGTGTATGTATGCATGTGTATGTATGTCTGCTCCCTCACCACTCGATTACCTGTGTTTATTTATGTCCACGTGATTAAAAGGTTCGGAAAATGTGATCGATAAGAGAAGTACTAAAGTTAAAGTAAATAGTAGGGACGGTTTTTCCGATTAAAACTTTTCAAGGCATTGCTCTGGTATGGTTGCAATTCCAAGACCGCAACAGGTATATGTATATATATATATATATATATATATATATATATATATATATATATATAAATACACACACATATAAATGTGTGTATGTCTGTGCGCGCGCTCGTGATAAGTTTTCATTTTGATACATATATATATTTAAAAGATTGTGAGGTTTAACACGAGTAAATTTCTATTAAAAAGAGAAAATACTTTGAGAACTTTATGATGAATAAAATGAGGAAAATATTTATACTTTTATCAAAATATGCTACCGGTTTCAATTGTATTTGACAACTTAGTCGTGGAATAAGAAAAGAGAACATGAATTAAATGAAATAAGTATTTGATGATTATAGTTTTGAAAGTTCACGTTTTCCATAACAAAATTCAGACGGTACTAGTTGTTGGTGTCCTTTCTTTCCATTAAATGAAGTAATCGACGAGATAGCTTTTCTAGTTTTCTTGTATATATTCAAAGAAAAACTTACCATATTTTTGTAGTTATTTATGGTATATCGTAATCTTTAGGTAACCCATAAATGAATTTGCAAAAGAGCGAGTTGTCTTATTTGTTTCACTTTTGTCAACATTCGTATTTTTTTATAAAAGTGGTTATCGTATTCTTTGTTATTGTGTCCTTTACGGTGTAAGTTTAACAATATTTTAAAGTTTCTAGTTATTTTTTGTTGTTGTTGATTGTAGTGTTCATACTGTGTATTGCCTTCTAATATAGATATTTTTATAGTATAACAAAATTTTTATAGTATTCTGTATCCATCAGGACGACTGCAGTTCCTTTATCGGTCTCTTTAATTGTTATTTCTATGGTCATTTTTAAAAATGTGCTTATGCTTTCCCTTTCACTCTTGCCGAAATTGATTTCGGTTTTTGCTTGTGTGTGTTCATATGGCTAATTTAAAATGTATTCACAGAAATCCGGAACAGTTTCTTACATAATCTTTGCTGGAGTAAAATTACTGCTGCCTCTTACCACCGATTCGTCATCGTTATTTCTGTCGAATTATAAAGTGTCATCTTTCATTTCATTTAATTAAGTCTTCGAGGTATTAGTGTTAAATTGAATCCTTAAAGTAGAGAACACTAATTTGCTGTGCCGTTAATATTTTCCTTGCAAAAATTTATAATTTTCATAACTTTTGGCTTCTCCTGTTTCTTTGGAACCAACAAGTATCTCTCGTCCCGTGGACAGATTCTAAAAAAACAAAAACCGATGTTACAATTATGTTGGTTGATGCTGTTAATGTATCTCCTATTGCTGTAGTTCGTCGAGGCGCAATAGCCCAGTGGTTAGGGCAGCGGACTCGCGGTCATATGATCGCGGTTTCGATTCCCAGACCGGGCGTTGTGAGTGTTTATTGAGCGAAAACACCTAAAGCTCCACGAGGCTCCGGCAGGGTATGGTGGCGAACCCTGCTGTACTCTTCCACCACAACTTTCTCTCACTCTTACTTCCTGTTTCTGTTGTGCCTGTAATTCAAAGGGTCAGCCTTGTCACACTGTGTCACGCTGAATATCCCCGAGAACTACGTTAAGGGTACACGCGTCTGTGGAGTGCTCAGCCACTTGCACGTTAATTTCACGAGCAGGCTGTTCCGTTGATCGGATCAACTGGAACCCGCGACGTCGTATGCGACGGAGTGCCAACAAATTGCTGTAGTTTACAGGGTGTTTCATTTTTTGTTTTTTTTTGACATGTTATCGAAATTCGTTTCGTTGCCGTGTTACGGGGGAAAAATTCGCTGGTTGTTTCTCATTGTGGAAGGATTGTCGTACTGTCGACTTTGAAGTAGGTCCCTTTCTGAAGGAAGTAGGTTCCTTTCTTGTGAAGTACCGCTGTCTTTTGTCTGAAGAAAATTTATAAGCTTGGTGTTGGTCTTTTATCATATCCAACGTATGTGCCTGCGTGGTATGTGTGTGTGTGTGTGTATGTGTTTACGTGCGCGCATATGTTTACACGATATGTATGCGTATATTTATATCAAGTACATATGTGAACATTTGCGTTTATAAATATATATATGCATATATTTTATTCTTTTATTCTTTTCTTTTACTTGTTTCAGTCATTTGAATGTGGCCATGCTGGAGCACCGCCTTTAGTCGAACAAATCGACACCAGGAATTATTCTTTGTAGGCCTAGTACTTATTTTATCGGTCTCTATGCCAAACCGTAAAGTTACGGTGTCGTCAACATGCCAACATCGGTTGTCAATCGATGGTGGGGCGGGGGACAAACACAGACACACCAATACATACACACGTACATACATACATATATGTATATATATATATATATATATATATATACACACGACAGGCTACTTTTAGTTTCCGTCTACCATATCCACTCACAAGGCTTTGGTCGGCCCGAGGCTATAGCAGAGGGCACTCGCCCAAGATGCCACGCAGTGGGATTGAAGCCGGAATCATGTAGTTGGAAGCCAAGCTTCTTATTTCTTTATTGCCCACAAGGGGCTAAACATAGAAGGGACAAACAAGGACAGAAAAAGGGGCTAAGTCGATTACATCGACCCCAGTGCGTAACTGGTACTTAATTTATCGACCCCGAAAGGATGAAAGGCAAAGTCAGCCTCGGCGGAATTTGAACTCAGAACGTAACGGCAGACGAAATACTGCTAAGCATTTCGCCCGGCGTGCTAACGATTCTGCCAGCTTCTTATCACACATCCACTCCTACACCTATATATATATATTATAGTTCAAATTTACAGAAAACAA